>NC_134680.1:2410833-2728541 GCF_024713945.1 Dermatophagoides farinae | reverse complement strand
TTTGAATGCGCATGATGAATGCTATCGAACATCTGGCTGCATCATTTATGAATAGCGATCGGTAACATACGATTCGAATGAAAACAAAACAAAACAAAAAAAAAACTAAAATGAATGACTGGAAATCGATTCCAAGAAAAAATTTGTTTTATTATTTTTTCGTATTACATATCATATAAATATAGAAATATGTAATCCATTGGAAAATTGATTTCTTGAAAATGTTCACATGTTTCTTATGTTATTCTTGTTTCATTTGGAATCGGCTTCTTTCGAAATATTTCAATTCCATTTTACCATCAGCCAATGGCCAGTTTTTTTTTAAAAAGCAAACTCAACAATACTTTATAGTTGTTGTTTGTTAAAGTTCATTCTTTATATGATATTAGCCCTCCAGGTAATCATACTATTAATTCATTTCATTATCATTATAATAATAGAGGTAATATTAATAATAATAATTTTGAAAAGTAAAAAAAAAATCAAAACAATAATATATAACAATGCTCACAAGAATCTAGATTCTAGATAGAAAGATGAATGAGAAAAAAAAGAGAAAAATTTTATACATACAATCTATATAGTCATTATTATCATCATCGAATGAAGACAAATACCATTCAAATAATTAAGGAAAAAATTGCAATTATTTTTTCCGAAAACAACATCAACATTTGTGTTCGTTTTTTTTTCGTTTTCTCATCAACAGTTCAAGAATGTTGTTCATTATGTATTTTTTTTTGCACTAATTAAGTAGTTTTTTCTTTGACGTAGAAATAGTCAGAATCAAAAAAATATAAATATATGTGTAAGACCGGGTGGAAGTTATTCCTTACCAGACTTTTAGCAGCTATGGCGAGGGTTGAGAATTAATAACATTCACAGTTTCGGCCACTAGAGTCGCGTTTTATCCAGGAAGAAACAAGTGATTGATAAGAAGACTGGGTGTGGATGCTTGGCCATTACATTTATATTCCGAGAATTGATTTGTTTACAATAGACATCTGTGACCAAATATCTATTGTCATTTTTGTTTTTTGTTTTTGCAAGATAATGATGATGATTATTATAATGAAATGACCTTTATATGGACTAACGAGAAAAAAAATAAAAGAATTTGCAATTCAAATTCTTGTGCTTTATATGAATCGTGTGAATATGTTGTATGTTTTTGTCTTTTTTTTTCATTCATTTCCAACATCATTATTATCATCATCACCGAAATTCGTTTTGAACATTAATATTTTTATATTTATTATTATATTTCCCCTAGAATTAGTCCATAGTTTAGATTTTACAATTTTTTTCCTGTTCAAAGATTTTTAGATTGTCTTGGTTGTATATAATATTTCCGGTTCATCATTCAATTATGAACATCATCATTAATATTGTAAAATAATGTTGTTGGTTAAAAAATTTTCATTGTTTTTTTCAACAGTACATTTCCGGTCTTTTCTTTTTTTCCTTTCTCAATGAATGAGTGTTATGTTTTTTGTTTGTTTGAAACATTATCATTGTCGTTATTTTATCGGAAATGAACTGAACATCATCACCATTATTGTTGGAAATGAAGATTCTTTTAAAGAGAAAACTTTTTTCTTCTCAATTCCTTGTTATTTTGGTCACACACACACACATACACACACTTGGAACTTGAATAGAATCTGGTTATATCCATTTAATATTCTGTATGATTTTCTGAGAATTATAAAAATTATTTGAATTTGAATTCATTATTAAGCATACAGTAAAACAGCGGCGAAAAAAATCAAGTTTTCTCTCTTTGGAATGAAAAAAAACAGCAACTTTTCTTAGTTGATATAATCGATTTTGGCGTATGATTTGATTCAATATCAGGGCTATGAATTGATTTTGCAAATAAAAAACCAGGGATCCAAAAAAAAAAAAAAAAAAAAAAACAGTGACGGAAAAAATGGCCAAAATTTTTCATTTCATAAATAACAGCCATGAAATCTGGTGATATTATTTACCGCCGAATCTCGATATATTATAAGGTCGTGGAAATAAGAAAAAGAAAAAAGAAAGAAAAATTATGGCCTGGCCAATGAAATCAATTGCCACGTTGTCGTTGCCATATATGAAAAATTGAAATGGCTGTCATTTTCTGGCTAGAAAATTTTTTTTTCTGGATGTTTCAAAAATGACCCGACCTTATTGTATTTGATTGATTGAATTGAATGAATAGCAAAGAAAAAAACTATAACCATGTATAACATTGATTTTTTTTCCTATACTATCACCATAACTTTTACAAGAATATCAACGAATGAACACACAAGTTGAGCACAATTTGTTTGAAATTTTGAAATTGAACATAGACCAAAAACATTGAATGATGTAGATATTCATTGAAATACACAGAAAACAAAAAATGAAAAAAAAAATCCTTTAGAAATATGAGAATAAAAACCATTCATTTCATTGTTTTGAATGAAACAAATTATTTGCATCATTTCACATAGAATCGATGTTGTTGATGATGATGAAAAACAAGGCAGATCAATTTCGTTCGATAAAAGAATCCTATCATTTCGATAACATCATCATTAAAGTTCTAACGAAATTCAATTCATTCGTTTCATTGAAATATTATGAAGATATGACGTTGAAACAATAGTAAACACTATAATAATAATAATAATAATAATAACAATGAAACAGCTTTTTGAGACAGTTTTATGAAAAAAAAGAACAAATGATTACCACTCTTGTTGGTTGTTGTTTTGTCACCAGCAGCATCATTGTCTTCGTTTTTTTTATTTGTTAAAATAGTTTCCATTTGGTTTCATCATTTTCAACATTGAAAAAAATATTTGATTCATAGGATGGCGATGACGATGATGAAATCCAGAGCTTTTTTCATCTTTATGATGATGATGATGATGAACGATTCAATTCGATAAAGACATTTTTTTCTCTTTTCTTTTGACAAAATTCTTATTGTTCGAAATGAAATTGAAATAAAAAACTAAAAGTTGTACAATTCCATCAGCGACCATCATTTATCATCGATTATTGTGATGATGATGATGATGATGTGTGTGTGTATGAGCAAAAGAATCATCGAAATGACAATCATTTTTATCCATTTTTTCTGCTTCATCCGTTGAAATTTTGACATTCTTTTCATTTTTTTTTCACTTAAAGAAAAATGAAAAACTATTTTTTTTTCAATAGACCAAATTCGACATTGATGATCATGATAATGTCGAAATAGAATCGAATTTAATCTAGTTTTAGAAAAAAAAAGAAAAAATGAAGAAAAAAAAATTCATATCTTGGATCATAATCGTAATATAAAAATAATAATAATTTCATCGAAAACATTGCTGTACAGGAAATGTTCTCCTTATAATATCCGTTTTTTTAAGCAAACAAGATAAAAAATTTAATGAACCAAATCGAAAATAATCTGCTTAAAAATGTGTTGAGTGGTATGATCATCACCATTATCAGCTCATTTTTTTTTTTTTTTTGATTCTTTTTATGTATTCGGTATGAGAAATTATTTTCAATTTTCTTCGCATTGTATGTTTTATAAATGTCCTCCTCTGTCTATATATCCATCCATACACCGACTACATAATAACTAATCGTGACAAACATACATTATCTTTATTTTTGTTTATCTTTAGGAGAAAAACCAGAATTACCGATTTATGTTTGTTGATGATGATAAAATATTCAAGAATGAACCTGTTATAAATCGAATTAATTTATAAAATTATTAAAATGATTTTCCTGTTATTCGAATAAATCAACCAATCAACTATTATTAAAACAGATAGTGTTCAATGTGATCATAAATCAATCGATTTTCATTTGTTAAGAGAAATAAAATATAAATATGGAAGATGAAAATGTAGCTCGAAATCATCAATAACAAAATTTTATTTATTTTTTTCATCCAAAACACAACATTTGCTATGTGTGTTTTTATTGAAACATGAATTTTATCAATTAGTAATGATTATATGTATCCATAATGATCATCATCATCATCATCATTAATATCTCATTATTATTAATTATAATTGGATACATTGATTCTTTTACAGCTACAATGACTTTTTTTAATACAGTAATACCCTGGGGTATTACTGTATTTAATTATTATTAATGTCAAATATCGGATTATCGAAACATTGGAACATTGTTGATGTATGTGCCTTGAATGTTGTCATCATCATCATAATCATCATCGAATCATTCATTCATTCATCGAATTGGATTGGAATTTATTTATTTTCTGCAGAATTTTTTAAACTTTACACATTAATAATTGATTGTCGTCATTTGGATTCTTCTAGTCACACACACACACACGCACACACACATGTTCGTTTCATAAACTTGACTGTTTATTATCATCTGAAAATTGATCAATGATCAATCATTTCTCTTTCTCACACTCTTTCTCTTTTCACAATTGATCTTCAATATAATATTATCGATGATCAATGGTGAGAGAAAAAAAAAATGGAAAAAAAGAAAAAAATTCCAAATCGAAATTCTTATAATGAGAAAAAAAAGATGATAATTTTTCAATGAATTTTGTGAGTCTAATGTCATTATTCTTGTTCAAGTCCATTGTCATCATGATGATTAATATTCGAATTAGAATGAAAAAATTTTTTTTAAATCATTTTTTGTTGAATTAACTTGAAAATATTTTTCAATCATCAGATAAAATGTTCAAATGGCCATGAAATTTTGAAAGATTTTTGTTGTTGTTGTTGAAGGTGGAAAATTAAAATGAAACAAAATTCTTTATGAATGTAACTGGGCATAAAAAAAATGAGAAACGAACGAACGAAAATCTTTCGACCATACATTTATCTAAAAAAATGAAAAATAAAAATTCACGGATATTGGATCGATTCGGAAATGAAAAATTTTCAACCAACGAAAAAAAAAATCATATAGGAGCCTAAAGGGCAATATATATATATAAAAAAAGGGAGATAGAGAAGAAAAGTTTGAATTTTTCTTTCTCTCTCACTCTCTCTCCGTAAGATGCTTTTCGTAGATTTTTTTTTCGATTAAATTTTCATCCATTGTATAGCGTTGTTGTTATTGAACAAAGAGTCGAGATTCAAATCGTGTAGTAAATTTATTCAATTTTTTTTGTTCGAGCCAAAAAAAAAAATAGATTGAAAACAAAGTTTTTTACTCTTGGGTACAAAAACACAAACAATCGTTATGAAGAATAAAAAAAAATCTAATGAAGCCATAGAAAACAAAAAAAAAGAAACAAAAACAAAAAATTCCCAACTGATTGGTCAGAATGATGTGCAAACAACATTGCAAGCAAATAGAAAAAAATATATTCAAATACTAATGGATCAAAATTTAAATGCCATTGTCATCACGATCGATAGTGTACATTGCACACACACACACACACACATTACAGTTAGGGTTATAATTTCAAGTTAAGTTTTCAAATATCAGACTGTTCAATGAATGAACATAAACACATTTAATCGATAATGATTTACAACAATCAAATTATAAAATTCTTCATGAATTTCAGAAACAGAACCAATAAAAAAAACGATAAGGAAAAAAAATTCATCTCATCAACCAACAGTCAAACAGTCGTTTCCATAGTAACAATTTCCATTCTGTTTGTTGTTGTTGAGAAATTCAATGAGATTTATCAACAATGAATTTTTTTTTATTTTGATCCAATTGAATCCATAGATTCATATGTTTTTGATGAAAAATAACAAGATGATAATAATAATGAAAAAAAACTGTAGATAAAAATAACAAGATGAAATACTTAATGTTGTGAACAAATCAAGCAAACAAACAACCGAAGAACAAAAAAAAACTAAAATATATGGCCCAACTAATCCTCGGTCTTGGTATTGGACTATTTACATTGTTATTATTATGGTCCGTAGCAATCATATTCTGTTTGATTTCATCTCGTCTTCGTGTTCCGGCCAGGTAAAATTTTTTTTTTTCGTTTCAAAGTTTTATATTTTGAAAAGAGAATTTCTCATTTTTTTTTTGTTTCCAGTTATATTGGCCCAGCATCCTGTATGATTGCATTGTTCATTACAATCATTTTATTATCATTACCAATATCTAAACGTTTGGATCAATCATCGATGATGATGGATCCTATTAAAATGGAAATCAATCAATCGATGTCATCAATGATAACCGATGATCATCATGAATTATCGATTGTCGATTGGAACACCTATGTTATATTACCATTATGTTTAATAATATCGTTGTTATTATTAGCAATAACAACGATAATGTCTTTACAATTCCATCTATCAATCAATCATCGATCACAAATTAAAACTTAATTATTAAAAATTCGTCAATTCACTCTCTCAAACACTAGAATCGAAATTTTATATTAAAAAAAAAAAAATTTAAATTCAAACATTTCGTATGAAAAAGATTCGGGTTAATGTTTTGTTTTTTTTTGTTTGTTTAGAATTTCAAAGAATTCTAAACAAACATAAAATTTCCATTTCAAAAGATTTATTGAAAATTGAATTCTTTTTATTTTTGCCTTTTTTTTCAATTTTTCAATTGACACAACATATACTATATACGTGATTTAAAGCATGAAAAAAATAAAAGAAACAATCAATAACAACAACAACAAAAAAAAAACAAAGAGATTCATAAAATTGATCGTTTGAAAATTCGAAATTGGATAAAAAAAAAATGATACACTCAATGTTTATTGATGTGTGTGTGTGTATTGTCCTTGAAAAAAAAGAACTAAAAAGTAATTGAAAAAAACTCTCAATATACAATTTATTACATAACAATGTCTAAGAATACGAATACGAAAACAAATTTTCTATAGAAAAACAAAACAAACAAAATAGGCCAATGATGGAATTCAATTTTTTTTCGAAAAATTCTTCAATATAAGAATCTATCTATCTATTTATTATACTAATTAGACAATTCAGATTCTGTGGAAGCATATGAATATGTTGGAGGCAAACATTCAAAAAAAAATGCATTGAAATTCATGGATTGCAGAAATTACAGAAATAGAAGTAAAAAAGGAGAAGCATTGAAAATTGAGAGGAATAGCCCTGCTGGACAGCCAAGGCAGGCGCGTAGCACCTGACCAATGATGGTGTAACGATAATGATAATGATAATGTTGTTGTTGTTTTTTTTTTTGTCGAATTGGAAAAGAATCCAAAAAATAATGACAGCTATAGCTTTAGTTTTCTTTTTTAGAAAAAACAATTTGGAATTAAGATGTTCCTTAGAGAAACTTAAGACATTAAAAAAATGATAATAAAATCGTTAATAACACATACGCAAACCGAGAACAAGAAATGGGTCTGAAAAACCGAGCAATTGTTTTTGTTGTTGTTGTTGATAACATGAAACATCGATGAGCATCTTTGGCATGTGACGAATGATTCTTTCAAGCTATAGTAGTAGTTAGTTCATCCTTTTTCTGGTTGTAAGAATTATTTTCGGTGAAAAAACAATAGATCGATTACTAATGATTATCGATGAGTTGATTAATAATCATTGATCATTGTAATGTACCGGATCGTTTTGAATTGCCAGAACCGGATCCTAAATAATGGACAACAATGTGTTAACAAAAAAAAATAATTTTAAAAATCAAAATAATATTCTTTCAGTCCAAATGCTGCCATCTTCATTTTGGATCGTGTGCAAGAATTACAGAGAATTAATTCCAAATTTTTATATGAATGTTTAATGGCGTCAATGAAAAAATTAATTAATCAGCTTTGTCATTCATAAAATGTAGACGAAATGTTCAAACAAAAAAGCGTACAAAGAAAAATTCTATAAATCGATATTCAATCATAGAAAAACATAGAAATCCATGGAAATGGTGAGAAACAGAAAAAAATGTTAAATAATAACAAAAAAAAATGTTAAATAATAACAAAAAAAAATATAATTACATATTTTTTTGGGCTGAAAACCTATTTTTTCTTTTCTCTTCATACACTCTTAACTGTAAGAATCTTCATTTTATTATCACACTATCCAAGTGTTAGTGACAAAAGATCTTAACATGGATGATTATTTCGAATCACCTGAATCTGATGATAATGATGATGATGAACAACAAGGTTTAATGGATGGTGATGATTCATATTATGAAGAACAACAAATAGATACAATATTGAAACAACGACGTCGATCATTGCAGATTCTGAATCAGCATTTCAAAGATATTGAAGATTATTATGAACATCATGATAACCATGATAACGAAGAATTGGAATTCTATACATATGATACAGCGCCACGAGGTGATTTTATTTTTTTGTGATTTTAATTAAAATTTAACAAATAAATTAAATTCTTCATCTTCATTTTTTTCGTTTTTGAATGAAAAACTTGAAACATCTTAGAGAATCGTATACAAATATTCTGGAATATTTATCAACAATGGTCACAGTGTTTACCAGGCGGCGGTGTTGAACGTATGCTTTGCATTATGATGGCCACATTTCTTGTGTTGATGATTGTATCGATTCAATTATGTTTACGTATGGATTGGTATTTAGATTGGATATGGTCAACAAGTTGTTTACGTTTTCCATGGCGATATTTATGGTGGTGGAATAATGATCCTAATTGTTTATGTGAACCACCAAATCATGGTGAAAAAATTAGTTTCGATTGTTATGTATTGTTCTTGATTCTTGGCTGGTTGTCATCAATGTTTTTGGCCATATTTACAATGGCCATTCATTTTGTTTATTGGTGTTGGTGGCGGCGATGTTTTGGTCGACGACGACATTCATCATCGTCGTCTCAATCACATTGACAACAATCAATGAATAATCATCATCATCAACAACGACAAACATATGATGAATTGAATTGATCAAGAATTTAAAAAAAAAGTCGAACATTAGTATCTCCAATAACGAAGACGCCATCTATCGAACTGAATAATTCTCAAAAAAAAAATTTAATTTTTTTGCAATTTCATTTAATTTATATCAAATCCAATAATTGGTTATTATTTTGTACGTCATATTTTAGAAAAATATAATTATCATTATGATGATGATGAATTTTCAAAGTCGATGAAAAAACAGATACAAACAAATAAACAAAAAAAAATCAGACAATAATAATCGAAAATAATAAAATGAAAAAATCACACAGACAATTATTATATTCGAATTCACAGAATTTTTCATCAATTTTTTCCACATATATTAATTAATATATGATAATTAATTTCATTATAAATAATTTCAATTTCATTAATTATGTTGTTGATGATGTTGAGGGCATTTAATCAATCGAACCAACACAGGCAATTTGAATACATTTTGTGCCGAGCATTTTATGTAAATTGTGGTGGGTGTGTGTGTATGTTTGTCAAATAATTATCAATTCAAATTTTTTTTTTTTAATATAAAATAAAACAAAATAGGAAAATAATGATGATGTAAAGACAGATTTGTATGCAACATAATGACCAGAATTATCATTACATATAATGATTGAAAAATTGGATTTTTCTTTTGAAAAAAATTGTGTTTAATTCGTTCATCATTATTATTATTGATTTGAATTGAGAATTTGAATATATGATTTGTTTGTGATTGTGTTTTTTTTTTTTTTTTGAAGAATATCTTATAGGCAAAAGAAATTGATAAAATGAGAAGACGGAGAGGATTTCATTTAATTTTGTAACAAATAAACAGGAAAAATTGAAGACAAAGAATAGAAAAAAAGAATTAGAAAAAAAAACTAATTCAATTCATATGATGAGATCTACGGACAATTTTTTTTCTATTTTCACATATATTTTATAGCATGAATTTTTTTCCAGGAATAGGTTCAAAAGGAAATGGAAAATAAAATTAATTTGACCAGTAGTAATGCTATTTCTGTACATGAAACGTTTGTGTGTGTGTGTGTGTTGAAGCTATAAGCGAAAAAAATGAAATTCTGATTCTTAATCATAGTATTTATGGATGTAATTGTGTTGATGATGATGATCAAGCCATTATTGTGGATGGTGATGATGATGACATTTTTACCGTTCGTGATGATGATTCAAATTTTGGTATACATGGCTGTATTATATATAATGAACGATTCAATTCACGTGGATCTTTTGGTGGTTGCCATTGTTCAGAATATGATACCATCGGTAACCAATCATCATCATCATTATTATTTTGATTATTATAAAGATCAACGAATGGATCATCCAGTATAATCACTTCATCATCGTCATCATCATTATCATTGTTTTCACTTTTTATTTGTTCATTTTTCATTATAAAATTCTCCATTAAATCATCCGGAGAATCAACAATGATTGTAAATGGATATTCCGGCGTTCTATTTCCATGAATTAATTTACGTTTTTTAAGATTTCTAGTTATTGGTGATGGTAATTTTTCATGACTTGTACGAAATTTTAATATGTTTATAATCTTTTCACTTTTATAGCCATCGTTTGCCGATGATTTGTCATTCATGGTGATTAATGATTTTGATTTCAATGCATAGGAACCAACTAAATAGACAGTGAGTTTAGTGGCCGATACTGAACTGTAATCAAAAAATAAATCAATTTTTTTTTCATTTTAAATTTCAATCAAACATAAATAATGATCGTATGAACGAAACGGTACTTACTTAACTTCAGGTTCATCAAAAACACCATTAATATAATCAATGTTAAAACGATCAGGAATATCTACGGCAATCAGTTCCAGAATTGGACATGTAAATTGTCGTTTTGTTCGTGAATCATTCAATTCTACAAAACGTATGGATTTTTGTTCCAATATTTTTAATGATAAATAATTGTATGGATACGTTTGTGAAATTTCCAACCGTGCCGGTGTTATCATTGTGGCGAATACAGAAACATCTAGATCACGACGAACATAGCGATCAATTGGTATTATTTTTCGTCGTCTTTGAATGCAAGATGATTTCTTCATGTCAATATTCGAATCGTTTTGCTTATCTGTTGTCATATTTATTGATGGTTTAACATCATCACCATCATCGGATGGTTCTCGTTTTACAGAGTTATTTAAAAACTTATTCAATTGTTTTGTTGTATCCATTAATAGATTTTGAGTTTTTAGAAAATTTCTTGGACTTTGATTAGTATTAGTCGAACATTTAATTGGACTTAAAAATATTGGTGATGATGAACCAGATGATGATAGATAACCAGCTGTTGTAAATGGATTCGGTCGTATATTACGTCTTGGACGTAAATGTAATGCCGGACAATCACCCGATGATGATGATGATGACTTAGTATTATTTGTTGATGATTTTTGTTGTTGTTGATCACATTCATCTAATAATGATGATAATTTGTCATTTTTTATCATTTTTATAGGATTTTCAATCAATCCATTTGTCCCATTTTGTTGTTGTTGTTGCTGCTCGGATTCAATCATACGAGTTACTTTAGCTGCTAAAGAACTGTCAATTTTATGTAAATCATCCATAAGACGTTGATCTTCACCACGACGACGTTTACGTTTGGGACTATTATCCACTGATGATGATGCTGATGATGATGATGATGAAGATTTGATTGACATGTTTGAATTTTCATCGATAATCGTTATGATTGGTGGCTGTGATGATGATGATGACGACGACAACGGAGGAAGATGATGATGAGAAGTAAGAGGTGGTTTATCATTTTTAATAATAATATTGTCTCCGGCTATCGATTTTGAATCAGACACGTGACCATTATTCGGAATAATTATTCCATTATTACCATTCATAGTGATTGGATTCTTATTATTATTATTTGTAATTGTAACAGCAACTAAAATTGATGTTGATTTCGGTAATGCTAATGATGGTGATGAGGTAGTTAATTTTATTCCATCATTCATATTATTTTGATTATTGTTGTTGTTATTATTATTATCATCATCAAATTTTGTTATTCGAAACATAGCCGATGATGATGATGATGATGCAATAGCATTATTTAAAGATATGGACGATGTTGTCGTCGTCGTTGTTGATGTTGAAAGACTTTGACAATTAATATTATTCATTATTGTACTACTATTAATATCATCATTATTTGTACATTTTTTTATATTCGAAAATGTGGATGATGATGATGATGATGATGATCCAATTGGTGTTGTTGGCGTAAATACCAATGGTGTATGTGGTGATGCCATCATATTTGTATCCTGTATGTGTGTTGATAATGTTTTTATGATTCTAAAGGCAACAATTCTTCTTCGTTTTTCTCGTTATTCAAATTGAGTTCAAGAATGATGGAAAAAAGGTGGAAACAAATCAAATTTTCAGATCGATTTTTTTGGATTGGTTGAACGTTTAACAAACTATAAAATAATTAATAAAAAGAAAAAGATGAAAAAATAATGATTATAGAGGTTAGTCATCAAATGATTTGTAACAATGATCAAATTAAAATGAATCGAATAGAGTTGTTATGAACAATTTTCATATTCAGAAATTCAATAATCTAAATTCAAAGAATTTAAAACGATTAAATCAGAATAATGAAATTTAAAAAAAGAATTATTATCACAATTGACTTTATTAACCCCCCCACAAACACATACACACAGAATATGTCTGTGATTATGACAAGGACGAGAAAAAAAATGATGGTGAATGACAACGCCCGACAACATTTTTCGATTTTATATTATCGATTGTAGTCCATTTATATGACATTATGCGTATTTGTGCTTGTATGTGTACGTTTATGCATTATATATGTGATATATGATAAGAAAAAATGAAAAAAAATGATAATTGAAAACAATTATAAAATCGAAACGAGCAAATATTCGATTATTCAATCAAAATACAATTTGAGAAAATTTCGAAAACGAAAGAATTCATTTGATTCTGTTTCAGGGTTCACAAGAGCAATCTACCATATGCATCATAATGCGATATGAATATCGGATATTATAGCCATTAAAAATGTGACCATATAAATTAATAAAAAACAGGAAAATCCGGTCATTTTAATTACCAATGGTCCCTGTAAATCTTTTTTCCTCGTTGCAACAATTTTCATTATTTTTTGGAAAACATGGAATTCAATCAAAAATTTCGTCATCACCATTCGCAAGCAACAGCAGAACATAACGTCGGATTGATAATAAAAATGATTTATACAAACACACACACACACATACAAACAAACGCACATACACCCACCTTTTCCGGCCACGCTACTACAATGACATCGAAGACAGCATCAACGGTTATGATTAAGTGGATGAAATCATCATCATTATCCGACCAAAAAAAAAATGGAATTTTGGAACCTTGAATTGTTTTAAAAGAAAAAAAACAATGATAATGATGATGATGAATGCGAGAAAAAAATAATTTTTTTACGAAATGAAACGCACAACCATCACACACTATATTGTTGGTGGTTGGTGGTGGTGGTGGTGGGGAAATATAGTATGTTTATAAGGATGATGAGATGATGAAGGGGAAAGGCCAGGTTTTTCTCTTCACTTTTCTCTCATCATTTTCGTTTTGACAGGGCTGGCTAAATCTCCCCTTCATATTATTACTGCTACTGTGTCTGTCTGTCCATGGCTGTTCTCATTGTTAATGTTTTTGTGTGTATTTATAATGTAAAAATTGTATATTGAGATCGAGTCACGTCGACACTAATCATCAAACTACGCATGTTCAAAATGAATATTTTTTTATTTCTTTCTTTCATCATTACAAGCGTTTCCCAAACTTTTTGGGCCACGGACCACTTTAAAAAAAAAACATGAAAAATAATACAAACAAACGACATTAGTGGTCGAAAAGCATTTCAGTAAAAAGAAATCAAAATTTTTATTGAAATTTTCGTAGAAAAATTTTTTCTCGCATACTAGTTTTTTTTACTCGCAAACCTTTACTGGGTCGTGGACAACAGTTTGGGAAGGGCTGATCTATTCGAACCAAACAATTGATAGTTAACCAACATTAATTATGTGGACAATAATTATTGGGATAGAATTGAAATACATTTCAAAAATAAAAATAAAACCGAAAAACAAATTTGGTTTATAGATTATTATGAAGAATTCTTTTTACAACATATTTGAATGGGGAAAGAAAAACATATTTTCGATATCATATTCGAATTATTATTATGCAAAATGTATGAAACAAAATTAAAATGTCCATATAATTATTGTCAGTAGAAAAAACCTGTATATCATCATCATCATCATCATTGAATTTAAAGAGCTAAATGATGAAAAAAGCATGTCATGTCATTGCTATTGTTTTGTATTGTTTGTTTGTATACCGATAGGGTCTATGGCCCGAGCAATCACATACAGGGGGTGGATGGTGGTTGTGGTTGAAGGTTAAAAATTAGCTATAGAACAGATTTTTTTTTGAACAAATTCGAATAAAAAAAAAAAAAAAATTCTCACGTACCTTGAATTGAGTTATGGATTGATTATTATCGATTCCATGATTAATTCCAGGCTATAATGTTTGTTGTATTTTTTGGTTGTAATAAAATTTCCATCCTGAATTCCACGTTTCGAATCATCAATTTGACGCAACACAGAAAACACACAACTGGAAGCCGATTAAATGGGAAAAATTTCCTGAAAATATAAAATTCCTAGAATTCGATTTAGGTGTAAAGAAAATTTTCCGGAAAAAAATTTATACAGACGTGTGTGTTTGGATTCGAATTTGATTGATTCCAACAACAAGAAAAAAAATATGCCACCAGTTAAACGTCGATACATTTTGTTTCGGATCGATTTTCTCGATTTGGATGGATCATCATCATCGATAAAATCACAACAAAAACAGCGGCCAATAATTCATGAAGGTGATCTTATACATTCGGTTCGTGATATGATACAAAAACTTTATGGTGATTATGGTCTTGCATCCATATTGTTCAATTTTCATGCGAAAAAATTCGATATAACCACCAGAACTGGTGTTTTTGCCGTTAAACGTGAATCATATAAATTTCTTATTACATCATTACCATTGATACAAACGATTAGAAATTATTCGATACGCTTTACAATATTAAAAATTTCTGGTACAATACGTGGTACATTACGATCATTACAAGGTTATCATGGTCGTATGATACATAATTATAAAAAATTATTGCCTGAAAATTCCCAACAACAACAACAACAACAAAATGAAATCAACAAAGGTTATGAATCGATTGTAAAAAGTTTGACCGAAAATTGAAATTGATTGTATTAGTTATATTGGAAAAATGACAAATTTTATTACGAATTTTTTTTTCTACTGACAAAATAAAAATCAAATAAAATGATGAATATTTTTATTTTCATGGTCATTAATTTTCCGGTAATTTCATCTGTTCAAAAACAAAATCAACAAATGTTGTCATTTGTCGTAATCGTTGTATTCTGGATAGATGTCGTTCACAATATGGTAATAATTTTGTAATTTTCTTTTGAAATTCAGGCATTTTTTCCATTTCTTCTGGTGATATCTGTTCAAAACAGGCACGTATCACACAATGTGCAATAATCCAATGTTTACTATTCGTATTCCAATGTACAGAATAATCTAATAATGTTAACAATTGATCACAACGTAATTCATGAACAAGATTTTCAACAAGAATTTTGGTTTGCGAATATTCTAATAGCATTTCTTTCATTATCGTCAGACAACGTAATGGATGTCCAAAACGTATAGCCATTTTTAATGCTTTTGGCCAATGTTTTTGTTGTAGTAGATTTTGTAATGTTTGTTCATTTTGTATGGATTCTTCCATACGTATTTGTTCTTTTTCTTTTGACTCTTCTGTACGATCCATCCATATGGCTATAGTTGAATCATCACCTCCGGTAACTTTTTTTTTAAATAAAAAAAAGAATTTTAATTCAAATTTTTCAATTTTACAGAATTTTTTTTTCAAAAAATATAAATACCTATAGTACGTTCATCATCAGTCACATCCATAGCCCATACTTTTCCTTCGTGTGCATCGAATGTTGCCAAACAATCATTTGATTGTAATGACCATATTTTTAGATTACCATCCGATGAACTTGATAATAGCTGTATTCCTTCATCAATAAATGACAATTTCAATACAGATGATTCATGTCCTTGAAATGTTTTCAAACATGTTTGTTGTTCCGTACCGATTGACCAGATTTTTATCGTTGAATCGGCTGATCCAGTTGCTAGAATCTGATCTACGGGTGAAAATCGTACGGACCATATTCCTTTTCGGTGGCCACGAAAAATCGATATCAATTTCAGATTTGGTAATGACCACAATTTTGCTGTACGATCTTGTGATCCAGTAGCCACTAATTGATCATTTGGTGCAACATCAATCGAATTGATTGTTTTTTCATGACAACTTTGTGTATATTTGGATCGAAGATTCGTCGGTTTGTCATTAATATTTTCAATAGATAATTGTTCCGAATCGAAAACAGTTTCGGTGTTTGGAAGTTTCCAAAATTTTAATGTTGTATCTTCACTACCACTGAGGAAAAATAAATTGCCAGCCAATAAAGATGTTGCTAATGATGTAACCGAATGAGTATGGCCAGTTCCTTGATATATACACCAAGCACGATGACAATCATTGTTATCGAATTTCCATACACGAATAGAATTATCTTTAGATGAACTAATCATTAGATGACGATCATATGGAAAAACAGCCAATGTTAATACAATATCATTGTGACCGATTAGAAATGAACAGCTAGATGTATCCAGATCGAATACTTTAATCTTTGGACTATTTGTTGCAACAGCTATGTGTCGATTCGCTTGGCCAATGAATTTTAAATCCAATACCTCATCATTTGTACCGACTAATTGTCTTGTTGGTTTTAGCGTAGAAACATCATGGAAAACAATATCTTTATCATAGGAAATGGCTACAATTTGTTCACTGACAGGATGATATACAAGTTGATTAATCTGTGTATACTGTTGTGATGATGATGTATCTTTATCATGATTTTGATGAATGGCCAATACACTTTGCTTTTGTGCAAACAATTGTTGGCCATTTTTCCAATCCCATAATGTTAATAGGCCACCATCACCGGCCACTACTAAAACTTGTTCATTATTATCATCATCATCTATGAGGGTTTGGGCGAATTTTCTTTTTGGAACTAAAATCATTGCTTCAATTGCTTCATATACGGCGATTGTCCGATATTTTTGCATTGTATGCCAATTCCAAATAATCACTAATTTATCACGACTACCAGAAATGAAATATTGATGATTCGATGTAAAAAGAATTTCCGTTACTTTACTTTCATGTCCTTCGAGTACGCACAAATGTTTTGAATCGATAAGATTCCATACATGTATACCATAATCATCACCCGATACAAATATATGATACGAATCTGTTGTGAATCGTGGAGCAAACGTAATCGTTTGTATAACTGCACGAACATGATTCTTAAGATTATGTGTACAATATTTTTGCATCAAATTCCATAGTTTAACTGTTCCATCGGATCCACCGGTCGCTATTAATGTACCAGTCGTATCGAATCGTATACGAGCAATCGGTCCAATATGCATTGATTTCCATGTACGTTGTAAACGATGATTGATTTCGATTTTGTCCACATCATCGATGATAATTGTCAACGAATAATGTCGTAAAAGACCACTTGTGTATGCAATCACTACATTTTGTTCGACCGAATTATAGGCAAAAGTTACAATACATTCTTCTTTACCATCATCACCATTATCGATTGTAAATTGTGATTTCTGTTCATTTGCACTTAATTTATAGATTTTTTGTCCAGATTTTAAATCGATAAAATTCAAACATTCGATACATGGTGCAATAAGAATTCGACCATTTTGATCCAGATCAATACGATCACCACGAAATATATCATCGAAACGTTTTTCAACAGTAAAAATTTCTTTTAATAATTTTTTATCTTTCATTTTACAATATATTTTTACAAATGATGGAATACACAAATTTAACAATAATAACAAAAAAAATTCTGCAATTCCAAACACGTGAATTCATGCGCCACTATTTCAACCTTTTCAAGTGGTTAATGCGAGACTATTTTAACAATTTTTAGTTTGGACACTTGTTGCTTTTATTTGAATTTTTTCTTTTGTGCCAAATTTTAAAGCGGAATATTTCCATGTTTTCGTTGTGGTAACATTGATTTTTTGTTCCGTAATAGATTCAGGTCGCGACAAATACGCATTCGTGTTGTACGTGGTTCGATAATATCATCGATGAAACCACGTGTAGCGGCCGGAAACGGATTACCAAATTTTTCAATATATTCATCTTCATATTGTTTAGTATTCTCTTTACCTCGATATAGAATTGATACGGCACCTTTAGCCCCCATGACAGCAACTTCAGCCGTTGGCCATGCATAATTGGCATCAGCTTTCAGATGTTTGGAACTCATTACATCATATGCACCACCATATGCTTTGCGTGTGATAATCGTAATTTTTGGTACACTAGCTTCAGCAAATGCATATAATAGTTTAGCACCATGACGAATAATACCACCATATTCTTGTGATGTACCGGGAAGGAAACCTGGTACATCAACAAATGTCAATAATGGAATGTTGAATGCATCACAGAATCGTACGAAACGTGCACCTTTCACCGATGAATTTATATCTAAACAACCAGCAGCATATTTTGGATTATTACCAACAATACCAACCGTTTCACCATTCATTCGAGCAAAACCAATGACAAGATTTTTAGCGAAATCGGGCATTATTTCGAAAAAATCACGCTCATCAATTATCTTTTGTATGTGAGAGAAAAAAGATTTAATCGAAACTACTTAAGATTAGAATAAAATCTCACCAACCTCCATGATGACATCGGTCATATTGTATGGTGTGGTCGTTTCTGGTGGTATAATTGTGTCCAAACTATATACCAAACGATTCCATGGATCATCACATTCACGTATAGGAGATTTATGTTGATTAGAAAGTGGTAAAAAACTATAGAAATTTCGTAACTGTAGTAACATATCGATATCATTTGGATAGGCACGATGTGCAACACCTGAAACGGCTGTATGTGTTGCTGCGCCACCCAATTCTTCCTGTGTGACATCTTCATTTGTAACTGATTTCACAACATCTGGTCCGGTAATAAATAGATATGATGTATCTTTAACCATAAATATGAAATCAGTCATTGCCGGTGAATAGACAGCACCACCAGCACATGGTCCCATAATAACGGAAATTTGTGGTATAACACCTGAGGCATGTACATTACGATAAAATATATCAGCATAACCGGCTAATGATTCAACACCTTCCTGGATACGTGCACCACCAGAATCATTTAGTCCGATAACCGGTACGCCCACTGATAATGCAGCATCCATAATCTTGATGATTGAATTATGGTAATAATTATGAAAATTTCGAAATATTTTCAATTCATTTAAATAATAATAATAATTACTTTACAAATTTTTTTAGCATGTACACTGGAAAGACTACCACCGAATACGGTAAAATCTTGACTGAAAACATAAACCTCTTTACCGAAAATTTTTCCATGTCCAGTTATAACACTATCACCTGTATACTATGATAAAAAATTAAAAAAAATTAATGATTCAATGCTGATAATAATGGCCTCACTTTTTGTTTATCCATATCAAAATCTGTACAAGTATGTTCCATAAACATATCCAATTCAACAAATGTATTCGTATCCAACAATAGATCGATTCGTTCACGTGCAGTTAATTTTCCCTGAAATCAAATTGATCATTATTGGAAAACAATTTTACACAAAGAAACCTTTTTATGTTGTTGTTCAATACGTTTCAAGCCTCCACCCAATAATGATTGTTGACGTTTTTCATCGATACGATTCTTGATCTTAATGGATAATGATGATGACGATGATGTGGATGCAGATGAAAATGATCTATATATCCATGATGGTGATGTCAATATATTACTATTGTTGTGACATAATCGTCGTAAAAGTATGGATACCATGTTTGTTTTGGAAAAAAAATTCATAACAAAAAAATAAACAATTCTTGGGTTCTTGATTAAATTGAAAAATAATAGAAATCAATCAATCAACAAAAACTGAAATAGAAACAAGATGAATTTTTTTTGCCAATTTTCTTTCCTTAGCTTGCATAAAATTCAACAGTTTTTTCAGTATATGCAGAGAAATTTTATCCTTGAACATCATCAATAACGATAATCACCATGCATCATCATCATCATTGGTTATTGAAGACTATAGTCTTATCAAAAAATTTGGTGAAGTGGAAAAAACTGGAACTTGTTTTCCCTCATTTTAATTTGCCGAAACATTTTTTTTCATGATATCATTTTTTTTCAATGAATATTTTTATCATCATGTGTTGATAATAATATACTTGTTTTCATTTCATATATGATGATAATAACGATGAAAAATTCTACGCCAATTACGCCATCTTTTGGTGGTAATTTTCTCAGTAATTAATATTCGGATCATATGAATCAATTGAATTCGATATTCAAACGTGTATGTGTTTCAATTCAAAAAAAAAAAAAAAAAAAAAATTTGATCATTTTTGAAAAATATTTTGAGATTTATTTTCATTTTCGTTTGAAAAAAATAATTATTCATCTTTTTTCTTTATCCTCAAGTTTTTCATTGATATTGAAATTTAGATTTTGAAAAATAAAATATTAAATATTAATATATAAATCTATCATTGCTGCTGCAACTTCAATTAATAATAGTAACAAAACATCAACAAAATTCATGATCAAGGTGAAAATTTTATCAATAATAATTTTGATCAATGTTCAAGATAATGTTTCGAAAATTTGATGGCAATATATCCATTTATTTTTTTTTCACTTTTTCATTGGCTGTACAGATGAACAAATTGTTTATGATCATCATCGTTGATAAATTGTTGAATTAAACGCTGTAATTCCATGCCACGTGTCTTAGCCACATTCTTTCGTAATCATAATTCAATATGAAATCAATTATAATTAATAAATAAAATTAATGAATAATCAATCAATCAAAAGAAAAATACAAAATACTAATCATAAATTACCAGAAAATATTTGCCATGTGATCCATTTGGATCGATTGTAAATTGCCATAATCCAAAATAAGTATCCACTGCATATGCAAGCAATGTAAATGCTTTTGATTCGGCTCGTAATTGTTGTAATGAATACTGATGATGATCATCGTCGAGTATTTCATCCATCCAATGATCATGATCATCATTATTATTATTAGTATTATTACATTTTAATTTTCTAACCATTTCATGACGATATTCATTAAGAAAAATATCCATTTCATGATCGGTTGGAAAACTTTCTGCACCAAACATATCATCACGATGACGATAATTGGAAAAATATCTTCCAAGATCATAACCACGATAATAATAGGTAGAATAATCAAGATCAATTAATTTGATATGATCATTGCAAACGATACGATTATTGCGATTAAAATCATTATGTGAAAATACAAATGATGATTGACCAGAAATATCATGACATAATCGAATGATATTGGCATTTAATTTGATAATATCAATTTTAGCGGCAAAATCATCTACATGCAATGGAGAATAATATTATTATTATGAGAAATTTAATAATTTAATTTATTTTTGTTTTCTTCACATACAATATTCTTGTCGTAATTGTTCATCGTGTTTGATTAACGGTAAATATGCTTTGCTTTCGAGTATGTCATAGAATGGCATTAATTCTAGATTTTCAATCATTGATGACCAACGTTGTTGTGAATCATTGGAAATCGGTACATTAAGCCGATGAAATCTTGCCAATGTTCTTGCCAATTTTCGAACAGTTTGTTCATTGCAATCATCATTGTAATTATATGTACGACCATCGATTAATTCATATACTTTATATTGATGATCAGTGTAGAATAATCGGGGTCCAATACCATTGGAACAAATAATAGTATTTATTACCGATGCTTCCAATGGATCATATTTAATAAAAATATTATCTGGTAAAATTTTCACAACAATTTCATTGTGATAAATTGATGAAAATTTTGTGTTTTCTTTCGTTAAAATCGATGGATTTAATCGACAACGTATCACATCACAAATATTACCCTTTCTATAAAATGGATGATTGAATAAATTTACATAACAATAATAAATGAAATGGAATGAAAATACATTTATCAATTATACCCTAAATATTCAGCTTGAAAATCATTCTTTCCGGTTATCTGTGACCAAACATTGATTGTATTGAATTTTTGAAATAATTCAATAAGTTTTCGAAGAATTTCATCGGATTCAATCATTGTTTTGTTGTCGTTGATGATGATGATGATGAACAAATTATAATGAACGAATCGATCGATCACCATAAATTGAATTTATGAATGAACAAAAAAAATTTTACATTTCGCCAAATCAAAATGTTTGATTGATTGACAAACATAACTTACTATTTTCACTTATTGATGGATATCTTTGCACACTCTATATCAAGATAAGAAAAATTTTGAATTCAGATATTTTGATCAATCATATGATGCCATCATTTGTGTATGTGTGTGTTTGTGTGAAGAAAAATGGAAATATATAGCAATTTATACAATTCAAAATATATATCCACTAATCAATAATCAATTATATATTAATATTTGTATTTGTATCCTTGTCTTTGAAATCGCACAAATAAAGTTCAATACATTATTTTCAGCCAACAAAAGTCCCTAGAAATGGAATCTATGTAAAATTTATGCTTTTTTGTTCGAAAAATTCGGGTTTAATAACTTTATTCAACAAAACAAAACAAAAAAACAAATTGATCATTTTATTTCAAAGAAAACATTTTACTCTCTCACTCGAAGTTGGTGCCGCCACCATCTCTCGACCATTACAGATTGAAAAAAAATCATTCGATTTGATAAACTAAATGAAATGTTAGATATGTTGATGATAATTTGTTTGCAAAAAAAAATGATGAATCAAAAAGGGATTTTTTTTTTGATTGGGATTTTTCTGACCATCTTACTAATGACATCACTGATTAATGATGATGATGATGATGATGACGGAATAGATTGAATTTCAATTTTTTGCCTTCTTGCCTGATTATTTCTAATTATTTCAAGATGGAGGATCCTCATCATTGATTTGATGCATAATTTTTAATGTAACCAAAATTCGTAGCTATAATACGCGTCTTAAACCAAAAAAAAAATGTTATTGCACAAATTTTAAATAGTTACTTAGAAAAATATATCTGCGTTTCGTTAGTAGCAATTTTTTAGGATATATTCAAACGTAATTATTAATTGTCGAAATTTGTCTACTCACATTGTGGCATCGATTTTTTTTTCTATTTGTAAAATTAATAAATATTGATTGGAGTATTACCTAGAAATACAATAGTATTGAAAATTCATAGGAATTAATTTTTCTTTGATACTGATAACTTTGTTTTGAGGAATAATTTTATCACATGAATTTTTATAAAAAATTTTTATGATCGACGTCAATTTGATAATTTGGCAATATGTAATTTGAATTGAAAAAAAAGAAAGTCATGCTACTTATATAAAACAGGAAAAATATGATCAATCAAATGTTTATTCATTCGATCAACAATATTCAATCGAATATTCAATCAACAATGGTAAATAGTTCAGTTATCGTAACGATACTATTGATAATTGTATCAATTAAATATTCTAATGAACAAACTATTAATTGTGATCGAAATGCTGTTGATCGTTGTATGTTAAGATTGACCATTTTTGGTGATCCAAAATTACGATTTCCATATGATTTGAATACAATGAATAAACGTTGTCGAGAAGTGAAATCATTGGAAACGTGTATAAAAAATTATACAAAAAATTGTCTTCCATTAGATGCACGTAATACCGTATCTGTGCTTATATTTAGTATTAAACAAACATTCAAAGTATATTGTACTCGTAAACGAAAACCGGCATTCATTTCCATTGGTTTGTGCATGAATCCAAACATGGTAGAAATGTCCAAAACGATGAATCAATTTACACGTTCATTACACGGTATTCGATTTTATCATGATGAAAGTCTTCGAATTCCAATGGTTTGTTGGTAAGTAGTAGAATTTATCACTTTTTACAATATTTATTTGATGAAAACTTTGTTTTAATTTATTGATTTCTATAATAATGAGTAATAATAATAATAATAATTTGAATTAATTTCTTTATCATAATTGTAGCAATTATTTTCTATTGAAAAAGTCTATATTGGATTTGGCCACTGTTAAATGTCCAAAAATACTTGATGAAGTTGAATTTATGGTCGATGGCTATGGAAAAAATGTTGCTAATCTTATCTGTGGTGATTACAATGAAGAATCGGATAAATGTGAATCTATTATCGGACAAACACCCGAATGGAAAAAGCCATTAAATTTTACGAGTTTTGTCATACCATTAGCACAAATTGTTGGTAATTTATAGATAATCAACGAAAATCGATCATTTGACAATATTATTTTCCAAAATCAATTAAAATTTTATTAATTAAAAAAAAATTATCCTTGAAATTTATATTATTTCAATGATGGTCATATTTTTTTGGCCATTCTTTTAATCAAAAAAGAAAAAACAACCGGATGTAACATTGAATAAATGAACAATTGATTTAAACCTATCAAATAGAGTGAAAAAGTGAAAAAAATTGAAAAAACAAACACAAAATTGAAAATGCATGTATGCAAAATCACAAAGCTGCAATAACATTATCATAATCAATGATACGAATATAAAACATTTGATGAAATAAAAATGAAATGAATTCATCCCAATGTGTGTGTATATAACTTGTTTTAATTGCAATGCAATCTAAAACAACAAACGAACAAGTAATTAATTTGAAAGATATGAACCCCTTATTCTGATTGTGAAAAAGGGTAAATGAAACGACCAAAAGAGAGTTGTTTATAGTGTTTGTGTTTGTTTTTGATTTTAAAATTTTTTTTTTGATATAAAAAGGTCTTCGTCGATGATGAATTCAAATGAAAATTTTTTCTTATTTTTTTTCAACCAAAAATACAAATATTTGAATTACATCACCCGTTCATCGAAAAAATCAAGATAATTATGATTAAAATCCGACTGATGATGATAATGATGATGATGGTAACAATGTTATCATCAATAATCACCATTGTTATTGCCACTGCTGCTGAATGTGACGCAAAAAAAGTAGATAAATGTATGCTTGAAATGACCATAATTGGTGATTCACGTCTACGTTTTCCAACAAATCAAACAATGATGAATGATCGTTGTAGACAGATGCGACATCTTGAACATTGTGTTAAAGATTATTCAAAAAATTGTCTTGCAGAACGTGCAAGTCAAACAGTTTCCGTATTGATCTATGGTATAACCAAAACAAATAAAGCATTTTGTTCGAAAAAACGACGACCATCATATTTACGTATTGGACGTTGTGCAAATAGTAAACCAGAATTATTTGCTACAATTATGAATCGTATGACCAAAGCATTTCATGCTATAAAATCACATCCCAAAGAAACGATACGTATTCCATTGGCCTGTTGGTATGTTACAAATTCAATTTTTTTTCTTTTTTTGAAAATTGAAATTAATCTTTTTCACTTTTTCAAAAATCTAGCAATTATTATCAATTCAAAGATTCCATTATGCAATTAGTGGAAAAAATCTGCCCAAATGAATATGATGATGTTGAAACATTATTGGATGGTTATGCAAATGATGTTTTAAATTTAATCTGTGGTGATTATACTGCTGATTC
The DNA here is from genome assembly GCF_024713945.1 of Dermatophagoides farinae. NCBI lineage: Eukaryota > Metazoa > Arthropoda > Arachnida > Sarcoptiformes > Pyroglyphidae > Dermatophagoides > Dermatophagoides farinae. Next base: position 2,702,635 of record NC_134680.1, on the reverse strand, counting down.
GGATAAATGTGATTCAATCATAATGCAAACACCGGAATGGAAACGACCATTAACATTTAAAAGTTTCGTTATACCATTGGCACAAATTATAGATAGTATTTGATTTTATTTCTTTCATAAATCATCTTTCATCAATATATCATAATTTTTGATCAATTTTAAATTTTTATAATTAATAAAATTTTTAAAAAAAAAATTCTAATCTATTTGATTATTCATCATTATCATTATTCACTGAAAGTGGTCGACGAATAGTGGTTTTAATATATGTTGTTGTTCATCACTTGCCGGTCATTTTCATCGAAAGCAAGGATTTTATTCACCAATCGATACATTCATATGCGATACGTTTTATATTACATTTATAATGATTCCATCATGATCAATGCCAATAATAAATCCAAATTGTCCCAAATAAAAAGAATGATGAATTGAAACATTTTTTTTTTTTGAACAACAAAAAACAAGGAACCACGTTTTTTTTGTTTAATTAAGACAAAAAAGCATTTGATGGCATTGCCATCATAGATGAGAGTTGATGACCTTTAACCCATTATTGAAAAGGCAGAAAACGAGTTTTTTCTTCTTTTTTTTCCTCATAGAATTGATACAATCGAAAATCAATTTCCACGGTCAACACGCTGCTGAAGGTCGATAATTAATTTTTAAAATGATAAAAAATGACTAAATTGACCTTAACAATTAATGAATTATTTTTTTATTATCGAAAATTTATTTTGAAGGTTGAAAAAAGGTTTTAATTTCCATTTGCCAATGATAATGAATTTATTGTTGCTGTTGTTGTTGATGTTGAGATCGTTCGAGTTTTCGTTCCACTGATATGAGACGATTAGATATGATTTGTAATCGTTTGATAAGATCTTCATGTACAGTGTGATGACGATCAATCAGATCATTGATATCACCGAATGGATTCGAAGCTTGAAATCTTAATCGAGCCAATTGAAATTGTAACAGGCATAGCATTCGTGTTAATAATAATTTTTTATCATTCATAATGATTTCCGTTTCACTATCCGAATCATCATCATCAATATTATTATTATCGTTATTATTATTATGATTATGATTAGTAGCATTAGTTGTATTTGTATTGGTAGTATTTGATTGTTGTTGTTGTTGTTGTGATGGTGGCGGTGGTGGTTGATTTTTATTCGCTACATTTTCTTCGCTTCGTATTGTCGAAGTTAATGATGATAATGATGATAATGATAATGAATGTTCATGTATATTTAATCGTCGACATAGAGCACGAAATGTAATGGGAAATTTTGTTGGTTGTATACGATCTTCATCGATATTATCATTTGTAGATGGTGTTTGTCGTGGTAATATTTCTTGTTGCCGTTTATTTTGTTTAATAATTATCGATCTTGTTATTCCATCGAAATCCTCATCATCATCATCATAATCGATATCATGATTATTGATTTGAATTGTTGGTGATAATGATAAAGTTGTCGGTCGACAACGAATAACAATATAATAAAGCCATGTCCATTGTATTAGTAATACAGCCGGCAATCGTCGTCGAATATGTTTTTTCTTATGTCGTTTTTGTTCAGATACTTTCAATGCAATACCGGTGGCAATGATACCAGATGGAACAGCATATAATGATACGGAAAATAAGAACACTAATGATGCTATAATACGGCCAATAGTTGTCTGTGGATACATATCACCATAACCAATGGTCAATAACGATATGAGTGACCACCAAAATGTTTTTGGTATAGATGTAAATTGTGTTCCCGGTTGATCATGTTCAATGAAATACATGGTAAATGTTAATAATATTAAACACATCGAACAGACATAGAATATGGTGTATAATTGTTGATGTTGCATCCAAACCACCGACATGACAAGGCGCCATCTTTTAAATGGTATATCTAAACGTATCAATTTCAGTATCTGTACAAAACGAAGCCAATCAAAACTATTATGATAATGTTTTTGGATCATTAATTGTTTAGCCAACAAAACACCGGTAATGATTAATACGAGTAGATCTAGTAATGCAAATGGAGTGAATATATATCGTAATAGGCCACGAAAACCACGATATCGTGGAATATGTGGTGCGGCCCATAAACGGATAGAGAATTCGCAGCCTAGAACGACCAGTATAAGGGCATCGGTCCCTTTTAATACAATAGATGACCAATGATGAAGTTCTTGTACGGTTGCCAAAGAAAGAAACGTTAGATCGAGTATCATCAAAAAGCCAACAAGATAATGATATGTTAATGCCCATCGATTCGTCGGATATGTTAGGGCATGAAATAATAATCGTCGTTTTTCATATCGTTTACGCTGTAATAACCGTTGTCGTCGTTTATATGAATTTATTGATTCGTGTTTCAAAAAAACAGGCCATTGTTTTTGATTTTGTCTTTGCTGCTGATCGATATTCATTCGTTCATTTAATTTATTGTTTCGATGAATTTGTCTGAAAATCAACGATTCAAACGATCTATTTCACCAACGTAATTTCTGGCCTATTTATTGAAAAAAAAAACAAATTGAAAAACAAAATTCGAATTTGATTATACTTAGCATTTTGAAAATTGTCATATAGATGGCGCTTCATCTATTTTCTTACTGCAATTTACAGAATTTTCATTGGAAAACAAAACACGACAAAAACAAAATTTTTTTTTTACATGAAACTATCATTTTAATAATAACCGGTTATGATTTTTGAGGATCCTAGTTTCTAATGGAGAAAATTTCCTGATCATGTTTGTTATTTGTTATTTGTGGTCACAAATTACACAAACACACACACATTGAATGAATAGGGATTAAAGATCAAGATGAAGAGATGATGATGATGATGACCTAAATGTCATGTCGTCATTTCGTTATATAGAATAGAAAAAAATTCACATAAATCAAAATAGAAGAAAGATGGGTTAAGGTTGTTTGTTTGTTTTGTGTATGAATTAAGGAGAAATAAAAAAAAATTGAGGATGATTCACAAAAAAAACTAGGTTAGCGTTTCAAATAAACATAAAACAAACTAAATAGACACAAATAGAACCAATTCTGTCAATATGGAAAAAATCAATCGAAAATTCGAATTTTTTAATAATTTGATTTAGTAGATTTTTTTTTCTTTTAATTTCGAAAATAATTTAACAGGACCAAAAGTTGTCCTATTTTAATTTATTTTTAATTTTTCATTGTTTTTATCATTTTATCATGATTATCAACAGGTCATCAATCATAATCATCATCATCATCAATTCATGATCCATCAACACAATCATTGAATTTTGGAATTCAAATTGGCTCAAGTAATAAAACGACCAGAAAAAAATAAGCAATCAGTCAAAAAAGATCTAAAAATATGATCTAAATTTGGATCCGGTTTTTGTTGTTTCTTGGTTGTGTATATTTTTAGAAATTAGATCAAAACCAGAAAAACCAAAACTGAAAAAAAATAATGAATCAATCCGGTTTTTCTGTTGTTGTTGTTGTTGTTTTGTTAACCTTAGAAAATATAGGTTTCAAATCGTGATCATCATCGGCCATCATCATCATCAAGTATCTGTAAATAGAAGCGAGGAAAACACACATCACAATAACGAAACGATCCACTTGTGTGGATATTTATAATATATACCAACCACAAGGTTGAAGACATTCGGAGATATCGCATTAATCGACCATTATCAATGTCTAACTATAATTTTTTTTTCTTCTCTATTCTCTTCTCAATGTATATCGGTGACCTCGACATTGACAATGACCTAGATAGGTAGATAGACAGAGAAAGAGAGAAATAAAATCTTTTTTATATTTCTGTTTCCTTTATTTAAATTTCATCCTTGTACATGATACGATACCACAAATCGACCGACTGACAAACTGGTTTCCAATGTTAAAAAAATAGTCATCTAATATGGCCGATGAAATTGATCAACCATAAAACCAAGCCAAGAAAACAAAAACAAAACAAAACAAAAAATATCAACATCGACCTTTCATTAAATGATGATGATGATGATGATGATGAAGATCTTACTAAGATGCCATAAACATTAACATTGGTTTTTTTTTGTTTTTGATTCACCAGAAAATTAGAAAGAAAAAACAATGAACGATATTCATATTGAATAAAGCAAGCCAAAAGAAAAAAAAATTAATTCCGAAATGAAACTTGATTGGCTAGAGTGTTAAGACAGTCAAAATAACAACATATGCTTTTTCTATTAATAGCATCCATCAATTAATGATGATGATGATGATGATGCTGATCAGATGCATCAATCTCGGCTATGTAATGCTATTATTTCGCTATCGATTGAAATAGAATAATAAAGGATAAAAGATGAATAAAAGAATTGAATTGAGGTTATTCAACTATCAATGTGGATTTCGTTTTGTTTTTGTGGTCTAAAAAGAGTTCATGGTGGTCATTAAAGATGATATTTTTTTTTGTTTCGATTTTTATTTGTTATTATCATCATCACAATCGCCATCATCGATACTATCGATAATGTAGATCAGATATAACTATTGTATCAATCAATCAATCCGAGAATTCATAAAATTTTGTTCGATTTGATGATTCATTGATTCACTGCTTTTTGATTTTTTTTTTTTGGCCATTTACCATACTTTTTTCAATTTAAAAGTTATTGAACTAATGAATCAATCGATTGATTAATTGATAGATTTTAGATTTAAATTTTTTAGTACAATTAATTCATCTGTCTATCAATTTATAAAAAAAAAATTGCCATATCATTTTTTTCCTTTTGGTTTATTTTTGGTGATAAAAACCTCAACAACAAACATAATAATAACCAGAATGTGGCTGTTTTGTTTTTGTTTGAAATTAAATCGAGATAAATCGGATTAATCTTGATTCAAGAATCGATTTAAAAAACAAAACAAAACAAAAAAAATTCCACCGGAAATGCTTACGTTTCATTCATGAAATAGAAACAAATAGAAGAAATTTCCACTTATACATGTGATGTTTTTCTTTTTGTTTTGTTTTGCCAATTTTGATGTCAACAACAATAGCTATCAAGGTCATTTGTATTTAATAGATTTATACATGGCTATACTATTAAAATAATAATGTTTTCTCTTACACACAATAGTGTGGTGTAAATTTCAACAATTTATTTCTTGTAAAAAAAATAACCAATTTGAAATCACATGTATGACATGTTCATGTTTTTTGCTTTGTTTCAATATTAATATTCGTCCATATTTATTCCCATGAACAATTATGATTCAGATTTTCAGGTGATACAGCCAGATAGGTAGATTGTTGCTGTTCAATGTTGAACCTGAACTTGGCATTCACATACACACACACACACACACATCGATGATTGCATTTTTTTGTTACAGAAAAAAAAAATTCGAAATTCATTTTTTGAATCGATAAAAAAAATTGGAAAATTTAACACCTTGTTGATCATTCGAAATCCAATATTTGATAATTAAATTAAAACTAAAAATACTACTTATGATGAGGAAAAACAAAATCTATTTGAACATATTTATATATATTCTCAAACGTCATAACGATCATTGTACTCATTAAAAAAAAAAATCAAAATCAAAGTCGTTTTTTTTTGTTGAAACAACGACGACATATGATGTAATCAAAAAAATTTTCATCATTATTATCGTTCTTCCTAGTGCAATGATGATCATAAACTTGTCATAGTCTTTCAACTTCTTAACTTGTTTTTGTTTTCTGCGAAAAAAAAACAACAATCAAATTCGTTTGTGTTGGTTGTTTCTGTGTGTGTGTGTGTGTGTGTGTGTGTGTGTGTGTGTGTGTGTGTGTGTGAATGTGTGTACAGGGTTAATATTCTATTGAGTAAAAAAAAAATTATTATTATTATTAATTCCAGTTTGGTTTGTTCGATTCGGTTCAATGATGATAATGATGATCATCATTATCATTTAATATGATTTGAACTTTGACACACAAAATTTTGGACTAAAAAAAAATCATCAAGAAAATCTTGTAAGACAAGGAAGTTAACAAATTTTCATTGCACACGCCACACACACATAAAAAAACACACATGACATATCAACAAAATTTAAGTATTTTCTTCTTTAATTTTCATTAAAAATTTCTTGTCTTGTTTTTTTGTTTTGTTCTTATTTTCGGACCCGGAAAACAAAAGAAAAAAAAACTAAACAATGATACAATTGGCCAAAGCTAATCATTTTTATTATTTCCATGAAAGATAATGATCCATTATTATTAGTATTATTTAACCCTCCACACACAAATACATGTCCATTTTTTTTATTCCTCATCCAATATCAATGAATAATGATTTAAATGATTTATAAACTTGATTGTCGTTGATGAGTTCAATAACCAATCAAAGAAAAAATCAATGATTTAATGAAATTTTATGTGATTATATAAGAATAAAACCAAATCAAATTGATAAACTTTCATTTCATTAATGTTGATGATCAATGTGGATAGGGTTGAAATAATAATTATATAAGCATCATCATCGTCATTAGTTTTTGTTTTCCAATTGTAATAATCATTTAGCAATTGTGGAATGAATGAATGAATGAATTAAAAAAAAAAATACACAGGGTGCGATTGTCAAATTATTATTTGTTGACGCCTTTTACCGTTTACTTTATGTTATAACAATCATAAAACTATAGCTAAAGCAGATGTTGAATGAATAAAAAAGAAGGGAGCCATGTCCTCTCTGGTTTTTTTTTTGTTTTGTTTTACATCCAGTCAAACCAAGTCAGTAATCATCAATTCATTTAGAGGTGATTCAACTCAACTGTCATCTCTTCTCTCATATATAGATTATATTCCGTATTCTCTCTGTCTCTCTCACTCTCTGCATGTGTATAAAAAACACACACAAACATATGCAACAGGAGTCATCCAACCAGTCAAATATAAAAAAAGCATTAAACATTTTATATATCTTTGAGTAGTGTGGTAATCATCGATGATAATGATTAGCATCTATTTTTTTTTTATTTTCTGGCTATATAATAAAGAACCACTACTACCAAAGAGGATTCATTCACATACCATACAATGGATCAATGAACACACACACACATAGCCACTATGAGAAAGATGGTATTTAGTAGTAGTCTAAGTATTACACCCGGAACAACAAATTCAAAATAGAAAAAAAAACGTTTGTTCAACGAACGACGAAGATGAAAATGATGGTTTTTTCAATGGATGAATTGGCGCATCAACGGGCCAATCGCCCAAATTTTTTTTTTTTTTTTTTGGCTATCATAGGTCAACGATCAAAAATAAAAACCAGAAAATTCCTCTGTGTGTGAGTGAGTGTGTTTGGTAGAGGGTGCGAAAAAAAAACTTAAATCCTGAATCTGAATCTTTCTTTTGAAAAATAATTATCATGGATGGATTTTCTCATCATTTGGTTATTTTTTTCTACGTTTATACAAGCCATAAACTGTTATTTTTAAGCAAAAAACAAAAAAGCTAACAGTAGAAATGTTTGATAAAGCAAACTTTGTTGACCCAACTTTTGTCACATGTGATGATATGTCATATGACATGACATGACATGACACATACGACATAGTGGTATATAAATAAGTAAGTAGTATTTGTGACACGATCCTTTTCTTCTTCTTCTTTCTCCTCCTCACCATCTCTTTCGTCTTAAAAATAAAAACAAACGCACATAATTCGCACACCCATAAAAAGATTATCCACACACACACAGAGTTTTATTCTAAAACCAAATATGATTTGATGGATAATCAAAACATACATCACACACACACAGAGTGGAATATAACAATAATATCCAAACTTGATCTTGGTTGTTGTTGTTGTTGTTGTTGTGGTGGTGGTGGTTGTGGTGGGTATATTATGGTCGAATGATCACAAATATGTGTAGGAGTAGATTCAATTTTTATATTTTTTTTCTGGTTCGAAATAGCAACAAGCATCCTTCAGCATTTTCTTTCTTTTTCTGGTCATTATTATTATTTGTTCGATGACATTCTGTATTGTATTGTCTGATGGTTTTCTTTAGTAAAAAAAAGGGAACCACCAACCAACCAGCTAGCCAGCCAATCAACTAACAAATTTTTGTATTTTTTTTTTTTGAAAGGTTGTTTGATCCATAATCCAAGAGCAAAAAAAAACTTCATTATAATAACTGGATCTAGCTGCCTACCCACTTTCAATACGAAAACATTGCCTGTATCTCTCTCTCTCTCTTTCTTTTTTTGCTATCAATGTGTTTGTCTGTGTCGATTGATTGTTTTTGTGTGTATATATAACCGGAGTTTTTTTTCTGGTAAACAAAAAGAGAGAGAGAGAGAAAAAAAAAACAAGAGAGAAATACCCGATAAAATTCTATATGCAGTGCGTGTGTATTGTGTGTGTGTGTGTGCGTGATTTTTTTTTCTTTTTGGTAAACATATTACCCGTTGGCCGTTAGCATCATGATGATGATCAACAATTTAAATTTGATTTTTTTCTGTTTTGTTTCTCTCATACACATCTCTGAAAACATTTTTTACATTATTTTCATCAACCCGATTATATCGGGAACACACAGCATACAGAATGTTTTTTGTTGAATTTAATTAAAAAAAAAACATTATCAATGACATTGATCATTAGATCGACATGAATTTTTTTCCACGTTTTTAAAAAATTGCAATACATATTTTCATCGAGAATTTTCACCGATTTTTTTTTGTTCTTAATTCTTAGTGCTTGTTGCCACCAAAAAAAAACTCTTTATAGTTATTTTATTTTGATTTTGTAGTGGACACATGATGATCATTTGAATTTTTTTTTTGTTTATCTTTTCGACTATTGTTTTCATGTGTGTATGTATTTGAAGAAGATCACACCTGTAAGGTAGTGAATTTTTTTTTCTCGTTATTCTCTCTTGGGTCCTTTTTATTTGAATTTCTTTTTTTTTTACATTTTGTTACTCTTGGCTTCGTCGTTGTCGACGTCAATTTTCTTCTCATTTATACTACATTTGCTATTACGAGGAGAAAGAGGGTGGTTTATATTGTCTACATTTTTTTTTTTGCTGGTTTCTCTTTACTCACTCAATTAGTCAATATTCAGTTGAAAACAATTTTTTGAATTTCATCATCACATTCGAAAGTGAACCAAGAATTTTTCATCCCATCAATATTGATATCAATCAAAGCAGTAATAATAGTTCAACGAAACGATTCAAACGATTTATTTTTTTATTTTGTGAAAAACAATTCTTTTATTTGTGTGTGTGTGTAAAATAATATTAATTTGATTGATTTTTATTTTTCTATAATGCAGTAATTGTTCAACAATTGATTTTTCACCGTCAAAAAAAGTGTGATAAATTTCCCCAAAAAAAAAATCATCATATTTCATCATTATTTCTTTTTTTTCCAGAAAAATTTCTTTCAAAGAAATTCCATTTGGTCCAAGAAAAAAAATATTTGCTTGATACATGTAATCTATGAGTCAATCAATTATATTATCATCAGCACTATCACCACTAAACACGTCTACATTAGCCTTCATTTATTGTCATCAGGTAAGATGTAAATTTTTTTTTTCAATTTATAAAATCTTATTACATCATCATCGTCATCATCATTATCATTACAAATAATCCTTTTGCTTAGGATTATTATCTCTCAATTCCAATGTAATTCTATAATAATCTGATGTAGTGTAGGTGTAAATAGTAGCTACTCATTCATCATTAGGTTCATCGAACCTTATTTTCAATTTATTATGTTTTACCTTCATCATCATCATCATCGCTAGGGTTAGCGAACGAATTCATCGATCATTTCCATCATCATCATATCATATCTATAGAACATTTTTTTTTTACATCGTGAATTTCATTTTTTTTTTCATTCATTTGATTCTCTATACATCTTGACTAATTATGCGTTTTCTTTTTTCTTTCTTTCTTTCTTTCTTTCTTCCCTTAGCTATTATTTAAATTACGAAAACAACAAAGATAATTGATCATCGATTGAATTTTTTTTTTCGAATTGTCATCATTCTTTTTTGTTCAAAAAAAAAAAAATTTTCTTTTTTTTTATATATTTCGAAATTGATTTCAATTTGGCGCCATTTAAAATCATTGACATCGTTCACGGTGGCGACATCTTTCAACTGATTTTGTGTTTTTTTTTCATTTCTAATTTCAATGAATGATGTTTGTGTGCAATCTTTGTGTGTTCTTATGCCATTGATTGTAAGTGATCACTTCGAATTAATTTTCAAAAAAAAAAAAAAAATTCAAATTAACACGAAAATCCAACGAACAAAGTGATTTTTATTAATATCTCTTGAATGATTTAATATATACAAATTAATACCGTTCAAACGGTGAGAATTTCCATTTTTTTTTTTTTTGCACGTTCTATTCTCTTCATTCAACAATTTTTTCACCTAACCATTTCCGGCGTAAACAAACGTAACCAAATAAAACCGTAAGTAATCCGATTTTTTTGTATGGAATAAAAAATAAACAAATAAAACTGTATCGAGAAAATTTTGTATCATATCTGGAATCCATAGATAGATAGATTGATTTTTTTTTTATTTTCTCCATTTCGATGATCAAATGATCAGCCAATTTTAATTAGAGAGAAAGGGGGGAGGAAGAAAAAGTACAAACAGAGAATTATTACCAATTTCCATAATGTGGCAATTGTGTTATAGTAGACAGTGTTTAGACAATTTGTCTACGGCGATTTTATGATATGATGATATCATATAATCATTATGATTATTTTTTTGTTCCACTGTAAATTATTTGCATCATAATCATCATCATTTTTAAGGTTCGATATCCAAAGTTTATTGCAAAAAAAAAATAAAGTGTTTTTTTTTGCTGTTGTTGTTATTATATATTGATCATCATCGATGATGGCAAAAAATGAAATCATTTTTTTTTTTTTTTTTTTGATTTATAGAGAAAATATTTTTAATGATGAAAATGATAATTATATTATATTAATTGATTACGATAATTATAACGAGAGTGAATGAAACATCATTCGGGGTAGAATGTACATAATCGCATCATTTTTTTTGCATATATATAAATACGCAAAACAACATTATTTAGATGCTAACAAAAATTTTTGATTGATCTCCTCATCACGTATTTTGTGTGTGTGTGTTTTTGCTCTTTGTTTGCATGGTTTAATATTTTTTTCCTAAATTGTATTTTGCTGTGATTTTATTGATTGTCTGTTGAAAATTTTTCAGTTTTTTTTTAAATTTAAAAAGTGTTTATCTTCTTTTTGTTCTTGTTACACTTTTTTCCATTTTTGTTTTACAATGAATCAAATTGAACAAAGACAATCATCAATACCAAGATCATCAATGGTTGATGATTATAATCGTAATCGATTAAATATGAATAAATTGTTGTTGTCAACACAAAATTCATCAATACAAATGGAACAACATAAACAATACAATGATTGTTTTGTGAGAAAAATTTGTAAAAATCGCAACCATCGTAAAATGATCATGACAGGTTCCAAAAAAATTCGTAATTCAGTAAGTGATAGTGGCAGTGGCAGCAGCGGCGACATTGAATAAAGTTTTTTTTTTGCTTGAAATTTTTTTCAGAAAATATGATTTTAATTTTGAATAAAAAATTTTTCCATTTTTCAAAAAAAAAAAATCTAGGCCAAACTGAAGCCAAAACGGCGTCGTAATATGTTACGCATCATCGAAAATTGGCCATCATTACGATCGTTGGCCAATATGGACCTACAATCTTTGGTGCGTTCATTAAGGTCACAAGATAAAAAATCAATACAGAATATGCGTGCCGATTGTCATGCAGAAAGGCCATCACGTTTAGATCGTCTTCTTGAACAGGAAGAACTATCTGAAGAGATTCAGGTAGAAAATGGTTGGTCATTAGAACGTAAATCACCAAATGTAAACATTCTACAAAATGGTCTTGTCGGTAAACGGCGGCCAATTGCCAAATCTACTGATTGTATGTTTGGCCGTATAGGCTATACAAAAGGTCTTCATGTATGGACAATACAATGGCCCGTTGAATGTCGTGGTACACATGCAGTGGTTGGTGTTGCAACCGAATCAATGCAATATCTACATACAAGTGGTAAGTTTTTTTTTTGAAATGAATTTATTTTTTTCAAACAAACAAAAAAATTCACATTGAATCATTCATGTGGAGCATGTTTGGCCATCTGGTGTCGGAAAAATCAAGTTTTATTTTTTTTTGTCAAAAAAAAAATTTCTAATGAATGGTGTTTGCGTGATTGAAATTGGATGATGAGAAACAAAAAAAGAAAAAATTCTCAATTTTAAAGGATTCTAATTTTTTAATGAAAAAAAAAATTTGAATTTCTCATTCTCGGTAACGGCCAAAATAATAAACTCTATATTTTCTTTGACATATTATCACATAAGATTGAAAAGCAGTGTTGAGTGTAATGAGAAAAAAAAACGACCAAACAAATACATTGCCAACCACATGTCATCATCATCATCAACAACAACAACAACAACAACAACATTGACAGCCAAAAATGCATTGTTTTTTCGTCTATCTTTGTCTAGAAGGTTTTTGTCTTTGTTTAAGAGATCTTTTTCTCTAACAGCACACAAACAAAAGAATTTTTATATATTGAATGAATTTTGTTTTCTACAAAATTCAATTTGAATGAATCAAAAATCTGTGTTTGTTTCTGTGAATTGTTGTGTATGAATGAATGAATGAATGGATTGAATTGATTCAATCCAGAATGGAAAAGTCTAACCAGAATGATTATTATTAGAAAGAAATTGACTGAATAATGAATGTTAAAATGAGTAGAAAATGTACGTGAAAAAAAAAGAAAAGAAAAATCTTGGCAAAAATAAATCAGTAAGAATTCTGTTGTCATTATTGGATGGTGGTAGTGGTTATTCTTCTAGCTGTCAATTTAATTTCAACGTTCAATTTTTCATCCTATTCATTCATTCATTCATTCATTCATTCATTGATGTTCCGGGTACATAAATTCGAATTTATTCTTTTGCTCTAATTCTGACCGAATCCTGTGTAATGTTAATGTTGTTTCAAACGGTTATGGCCGGATACGAATAATTAAATGCTCATTTGACATGATTTGGGCCATTATTATTTTTATATTCCTCTTTTCCTTCACTACCATCACCAAAACGACAATCAAATGTCAAAACATATTTTGGAGCAAGAGATTTTTGAGAATTTTTTTTTTCATTTCAAATAAAAAAAACTTTTCCAACCATCCATCTATATTTCTCGGCCATCAAATAGAAAGAAAAAGTTTACTGGAAAATTCCTAATGATGATAATCATAATCATCATTATAACGATGATGATGATGATTCGGTTACCCTTACAGAATAACGTTTCAAAACAGGAAAAAAGCTTATTAAAATTCGATTTTTTTTTCTCTCGATGTAAAACATTTTATTTTTTTTTCACCCACCGATCTACGATCTTAATCAGATTTGACTTTAAATTTGTGTTTGTGTTTTATATATATTAATAAAAATTCCTTTATAGTTCAATGTGGTTAGTTAGTTAGTTAGTTAGTTAGCAGCCGATAGGCTTAAAATCAATATAATGAAAATAATAATAATAATAATAATTTTAATCAGAAAAATCAATGGTTGTTACTGTGGCTGTCTATTTAGTTTTAATTTTTGAGTTTGGTTCACTGAATTTGGATGGAAAAAACTTCTTCGTCATTTTTTTTTCTCTCATTGGATTACATCTATATGTCCACATTGTGGCTTTCATCCATAAACTCAAATTCTGTAATTCTTGTACTTTTTCTTTTTCGATTCAATAGTGTTTTTAATATCGATCGATTTTGAATTTTAGCCAAAATTAATGAATCATCATGACCTTTGTTTTTCAAACAAAGAATCCAGAATTGTTGTTGAATAATTCCCGCCATAATTAATATTATTATAACGCACTAACCATATATACTAATAATAAGATCTATTCAAGTGGCCAGAAAAAAAGTAAACAAATAAATAAATTAAGAAAAAAAAAATTCTAAACCACTATGTTTTTGTGTGTGTGTATGTGTGTCAAGTATGAATAATAATAATAAAGATAAAGATAAAGATAAAGATAACAGTAGAAAAAAAAATGAATTTATAAATAACTGGATGAGAAAAAAAAGAAATCAAAATGATAACTTAAATCTTCGAGAGAGATTTCTCTATTCTCAAAGTTATTATCAAGATGATGATGATGATAAACGCATATAAATCATCGTCATCTTGTTGAAATGTCATCATTATGGTGTTGGTTGGAAAAATAGCGAAATTTTCTTTTCAATTCTACGTTGTGTGTTGTCTAGATAGATGTCATGTCTTTAGATAGATAATACATATATATAGTGATTATTAGATCAAGAAAAAAATGAAAACATTTTCATTAGAATTTTCCACCGAAAAAAAAAATTAGTAGTAGCCAAGATTTTCGAGTTTCTGAAACTTAATCATTTTTTCATTCATTTATGTTTTTTTTTGTTAATCAAAATATTTGAATGAAACAGAAAAGTTAATTTGATATTCGAATCATTGATACACAACACACACACACACACTAAAATAGACACCAATCATCATTGAAAATATATATTCGAGACAGGTAATTTACTCTACTTTTGGATCGTCAACATAATCATCATTCATGATTTTCCCTCTTCTTCATTCTTTCATCCAGTTCAAAATTGCTGAAACCAATTTTCTATTGTAATCATAGTGTCTATGTCTTTCTGTGTGTGTATACTATCGAATTTCATCCATCCATGAATAACATCGAATTCTGTTGTTGTTGCTATAGCTACTGCAATTGCAAGTAAATGTAACAAGAAAAAAAAGTTACAGAAAAACAAAAAAAATTGGTTATCACCAATACTGTTGCGAATATTTATTATTATAATATTCAAAGTGGAAACATTCTCGAGTAGTGAGGAAGAGAGAATTTCACCAAAAAAATAAAGAATCAAATTATCTTTTGTTCAGTTCAAATTTTTTTCCCTTTGATTATTCTGATGATTTTTATTTTGTTTTTTTTCGTTTTCATTGGAATTTATATTTGTTTTCAATTTCGTTTTCAAGTGTCCATGTGTATGTGTGTGTGTGCGTGTGTCATTAAATTAGTTCATTTAAAATTCTGGGAAATTTCTCCACAATTATCTTTTTTTCTATTAATGTTCGCCATCATTTTTGATGATGAAACCAAAAAAAAAAAAAATCTCTAATCAATAATCATCAGCGTTTAGTTTTTTAGTTTTATCAAGAAATAAAAAAAAGAAGAAACGATGGTGAATCGAATCATTTCATATCGAAATGTCATATATGTTCACTTTTTCCCTCTGAAACACAGTGGATAATCCAATTAGGACGTTTTTATTATTCTTTAACGAAAAAAAAGATTTACCACATGAAATGTGCACACTGTCCGAATTTTGAAGTCAAAAAAAAACGAGAAAATTAAAATGACAAATGAAATTAATATGGTATATTCCTTATGTGGAACTTATTTTTTTCTTCATTTCTCATCAAATAATCTACTGTGTTTTAATAATATGAAACGATTTTTTCCGGATTAAATTCATTTAGCTTAAAATGATGACCAAAAGAAAAAACGCTTTTAACTTGATTAAAAGCAACCAAAAAAAAAAAAAAAAAAAAAACAATCATCATTTAATTTCATTCATTTTTCTTGATTTATAATGATTTTATAATCGAAAAATATACTAATTGTTCATTTTTTTTCTATTTATTCCACATTAATTCTAGGTTATTGTTCATTGGTTGGCAGTGATTGTGAATCATATGGCTGGGATATTGTACGTAGTAGATTTTTTCATAATAAAAAAGAAACAACATATCCATTATGGTTAAGCTCATCACATGATAAATTTACAATACCGGATGAATTTACCGTCGTATTGGATATGGATGAAGGTACGCTAGGTTTTATTGTTGATGGCCTTTATCTTGGCGTTGCATATACCGGTCTAACCGGTAAAAAATTATATCCTGTGATTTCAACTGTTTGGGGTAATGTCGAAATTGGTATACGTTATTCTGGTTATATGCCACCGGGACCATTATTATTACGTGAATGTTGTAGGAAAACAATACGACAACATTCAGGTAAAAAACGAATACGAAAATTAGTACAAGAAACACGTATACCATTAGTGTTAAAAGAATATCTTCTTAATTGATGAATCGGAATTATCCAATGGATGGATGGATGGATGGATAAATTATGGATATGGACACAATCTTTCATACGATCTTTAATTTACGAATCTACTAGAAAAATAAAACACTCATCACTCATTTATCTCATCATCATCATCATCATCATCATTATTATTATTATCATCGTTTACAGCTACTATGATTATTTGTGACATAAAAAAAATGTTCCAAAAGAATTTTTAAAAAAAAAATTTCAATCAAACAAAAACAACAACAATCAAACTCGTGTACGCACACATTTAAATGCAAATAGATATTGAGAATAAGAATACAACATTCAAAACCAAACTACACATCACACTAAACACCCACACACACACACACAAATTCATGATATAAATAAAGAAAAATTTTTATTTTCAAATCACCACAGAAAAAAAAAGAAATTGATTGGTAACCAACAATTTTTATTTGAAAATTCAAACATAAAAGGTTTGAATGATTTGCGTTTGTTCGATAGATCTAAACTATTTTATTTATCGTTCAATGAAAAATTCGTATTGGAAACTTTTTTGTTTTGTTTTGGCCATAAAATCATTATATCAAGATATATATGAATATTATTACGTACATTATGAATAAAAATGTAATGATGATGATTATGAAATTGTTTTTTTTTCTTTTGCCGTTCTTTATTTCAAGAAAAAACTTGAAATGTTTTTTTGATAATGATGATGATTAAGATGATGGCAATAAAGGAGTTTTTTGTACAAAAAAAAACAAAAATAAAATCTCAACCTAAACATAATAATAATAATAATCATCATTAAAGTTCCTGAATTTTTTCCTTCAAACTTTAAACTTTGAATTATTATATTTCTTTTAATTCGTGAATTTCCATTGATTTTTTTTTTAATGACAAACGTTTTTTTTGGAACGCGCATGTTGATTGTGAAGAAATTTTTTTTTTACATACATACATTTTCAAAACATCAATTCTGGCCCAGAACAAAAAAAAATTATGCGCATCCAACCATTTGATCGCTATAGTAGCAGCAATCAGATAGGGTAGATGTTTTATAATGTGTAATGGAACAGAATAAAAACGGAAAAGTTTGTTGTGCCACGATCCATATGAAAAGGAAAAACATTCTTCATATACATGCACACGATTCCGTTTTTTTTTTTTTTTTTGGATGCCAAAAAATGAACATCATCAGTGTTGGTTTCGAATGTCGAACCGAAATGGTCGGAAAAAAAGAATTTTTTGTTTGTTTCAAAAATTTAAAATTTTTTTTCACTTCTGTTCCAGAAAAAAAAGAATAACTCACCTTGTTTAATTTTTTCTTCTAAAATTTCAACTTCATCATCACATGGTTCACGGAACCACACAATCATTTGTCAATACACACACACACACACACACACACGCATTGAATGAATAAAATTTTTGGGTGAAAACTTTACTTAAAAATGGACTTTATTTTGTATGTTTGTGTTTTTTTTTTAAATAAAATTTTTGTTACAAACCAACCGACCGAACTAACCTTAATTTGATTATTAAACACGAATGAAGAACGTACACCATTCACTGACGAATACACAAACGATACAAAAAAAGAAAAGAAAAGATTCTTCTTTTTAAAAAAAAAAGAATTTGAAATTCAAATTTAAATTTTATTGCTCCACATACAGCACACAAATATTCATCTTGATAAAATATTCACAAGAAAAAAAAATTATTCATTTCATTCAATTCAAATCTCAGAATATTTCTTCATTGTATTTCAAAGTGTCGATCCGGAAATTTTTTTTTTGTTTTGTTTTCAACTAGATCGAAAATTTAAATATTTTCTATCCACAGTAATTTTTTTTCAATTTTGTGGATTCTCATTTTTTTTCCACGTTGCAAATCATCATCATCATCATCATCATCAGCGTTGTATTGTGAAAATAATATTTTAAAGAAAAAAAAAATAGAACAATGTTCAACGATATATCGATGATCGATCAATGGCTATGGTGGTGGTGTTGGTTGATCCATACGAAACGGAAAAAGAAATTCAATAGGAAATGCTTGAGAAAAATGCACAAATCATCATCATCATCATCGGTGCCTTTATCAATATCAATAAATCAATTTGAGCTTTTTAAAAATTTTTC
Source organism: Dermatophagoides farinae (assembly GCF_024713945.1). Taxonomy (NCBI): domain Eukaryota; kingdom Metazoa; phylum Arthropoda; class Arachnida; order Sarcoptiformes; family Pyroglyphidae; genus Dermatophagoides; species Dermatophagoides farinae. The sequence continues at coordinate 2,684,190 of NC_134680.1, read as the reverse complement.
AATTTCAATCATCATCACTATGTTTTTATTATTTTGTTATCTATGTGATTGTAATATAATTAACAACAACAACAACAACAACAACAACAACAACGATAACAACAACAACAACAAAATTGATGATGATCAACGACAACAGCTTAAACGTCAAACTAAAATGTTTTCCGATCAATCATCATCATCATCATCAATGAATTCATCATTTTATTATCTAAATAAAACTTTAATACAAGGTATATTTATATATTTATTATTATATAATTACTAAATCCACCCACCTCGAGTTACTACATGAACACCCACACACACACACACACACACGCCCACTTCAAACATTTTTGCTTAACATTTATTCAGGATTTCAATTCCAATTTTTTCTCTATCATATACATCATTTTTTTGTTGTTGTCTATTTGTTTACGTCTTTCACTATAGTCATGTTTTTTAAATTCCTTTGGGTTTTCCTTTTATCTAGCTAATTATTATTATTATCATTATTCAAAATTGAGAAAAATATTACGTCATCATTATATGGTATATATCTAGTTGTCATCCAGGTCAAATGATGATGGTGATTTTTTTTTCTATTCATGTATAGAATCCCATCATAGAAAAAAAAATTATCGTGAATACAGGAATATATTCTTTAACGATCGTCATCATCATCATTATAATCATATGTTATTCGAAAGAAAATATGGAATTTTTTTCGCACGAAAATTTTTCTTCTCATTATTCTGGATTCTGGGTATATATTATTTTTCTGTGTGTGTGTGTGTTTTGTATAAATTAGAGATTGAGTTAATGATGAACTGATTACATTTTGTTTTTTTTGTTTTTTTTTTTTGATTTCATATATTGTGATGTAAAGTGTATTTGCCATTCACACACACACACACACACACACACACACACACACACACACACACACACACACACACACACACACACACACACACACACACACACACATTTAATCCCTTTTTCAAACTAAATGATTTTCTAATATCATTATAATTTCTTTTAGTCCTTGTACTTTTTTGTGTGTGTGTGTGTGTGTGCAATTCATTTGATGATCAATGATCATGATCCTTTATGAACCTTTATATTTCGGGTTCATGTCCCGTTGAAACAGATATTTTTTTTTTGTTCATTTGTCCTGGTTGAACATTACTGATTCATAGTTAAACAGTATTAAACTCGTGCAGAATAAATTGTTGATTATTCAAGAGAAAGTGTAGCTGAAAGAAATTATGAAGAAAAAAAAATTTCATCCATCTGGTATAATATCCAATAGTTTGATATGATCTGTACACGTATACGTGATGCTTACATTTTTTCTCTCTCTCTCTGTGCATTATAATCTTTAATAATATATATGAAATAAAAGTTTACTCGCTCTTTGGTTCACCAATATTTATTTCACTATTTCATGATTCATTCTTTTTGTGTGGTGGGTGGCTATCGAATTGTAATTAGGTTGATTGGTTTTAGTTTTAGCAATATTTTCTTTTCAGTTTTATTTTGATTGTGGATGTATTTGGATTGAATCAAAATCCTTTTTTTCGTGTGTTTGTGTTTGTTTCTCATACAAATCTTTTGTGAATAGATTTGATTTGATTGGTTAAATAAATAAAAGAGAATGTAAAGCTTTGCGGTAAACAAAAGCTTGTAAAGCAAAGTGAGAAGAAAAAATCTCAAATAAATCTTGTCGAAAAAAATCTGTATTTTGAGTTTTTTTAAAAAAAAAAAGATTTCCATTGAATTATATGGGTTCATTTATTTATTATGATTCGATACTGCGTAATCAGAATAAAAGATTTGCACACAAACATCAAACCAATACCAAGTATAAATGAGAGAAACTTTATGTATCTGGTTTTTTTCTTTCTCTAAATATTTTTCTCATTCTTCATATAAAAGGTTATGTTTAATCAATAAATTGTTTGTTCATTATGGTAAAATTCTTGTCTTGGTTTTTTTTCTGACCAAAAAAAAGAGACTAATTTATTTAGCCATTTCTCGCACATCATATATGATGATGATGATGATGATAACGTTTGAAAATTCAAAGCATAAAAAAAAAGAAAACAGATTCTGAATTTTATTCTTGCTGGAAGGATTTTTTTTGTTATTATTGTTGTCGTCGTTACAAGTTCCAGAAACCATACAATCCACATTATGATATTGTCGAATATTCTATAGTAAATGATGGATTGAATCAAACAATAAACCAAACCAGACAAAAAACAACAGACGAGATTAGCTTCAGTAAAAAAAAACAACAAAAATACATGACCAATCCTACATGAACAATCATAACCGGAAAAGAGGCAACAACAACAACAACAACAAACAAAACAGTGAATAAGAAAAACAAAATTCATTAATTTTTCCCTGATTATATGAAACAAGCAAAAAAAAAAAAAAAAAAAAACATTCAATTCCGGGAAAGTTTCTTTTGCGTTTTTTTATTTATTTATTCATCATTTTTATCCACCCTACCCTATATATGGATGTTGATGATGATTATGATGATGTTTTTTTTTCACTGTTCGTTGATGGTGATGATGCATGGAATGGAAAAAAAATAATAATATCCAACAGATGTTGTGTGTACAACAAGAGAATTTGGCTGGTTCAAATTCTTATATAAAATTAATATATAAATACATTTTTGTACTTGAAATATTATAATTCATGATTCCTTTGTTCACTAATCACAAATCTATAGGGCAATTATTATTAAAATAAAAATGGATGACAATGTTATTAACCTATAGAACAAGAAGAAAAAAAAATAAGAATAAATCCAGATGTCTTTGAATTTTGTTTCTTATGAAATGAAACAAAATTCAAAAATTTTTCCCATTCCTTTTTGAACCGATTATTTTAGTATAGTAGAATTATGATTATTATGAATAATGATGATGATGTTAATCCAAGAATATAGTTGATTAATTAATCAAACAGTAACGATAATGAAAAAAAAACCGAAAATTCCGGGATTCTAATATTTGTTCGGCTATATATGTTTCGGAAACGATTAATTTTTTTCTCTTTTATTAAATCTAAATTTAAATTTTTTTGTTTTGTTTTGTTTGCAAACACACAGCATTTCCGGCAATCGAAACAATGACCGGTGCAAAAGTGATTATACCATGTAATATGGCACATTATCGTCAACAACAACAACAACAACAAATGTCCATTACTCATCAATCAACAAATATTTCATATCATCAATCAATAAGAGAAAAATCAATTGCATATCATAATGATGATGATCAAAATATTCCACATAAATCGGAAAATCTTCGAACACAACAACAACAACCATCAGCATTGCCATTAATGTCAAATACAATGATGATGGCTGACTCACCAAAATTATTATTATTCTATCATGGTGATGATATTTCTGGTTCACCAATTTATACGGTTGATATGCGACAACCAATAACAATGATGATGATGACTACGACAACAATGAATAATAATTCATCATCATCATATAAACATTTTATTGCACAAACATATCAGAATCGTGCAAAGGTAATATTTCCAAATCAATCAACAACAACATTCAATAATAATAATAATAATAATAATCCTGATTCTGTGGATGATGATGATAATGGTGACATTGAAAGAGAAAATAGTCAAACAACAAAAACGAAAAAATTGAATATCAATAATAATAATAATAATGATCAGGCACAATTAATATTGGATAATGTACAACTAGAGGATAATGGAATTTATTGGTGTCGTGTCGATTTTCGTTGGATGCGTACATTGATATCAACCGTTGAGCTTAAAGTTCATGGTAAGTGATATATATTGGTTTTGGTTGATTTTTTTCTTTCTTTTTGGTTCTTATTGAAATTAGAAAAAACAGTTTTTTTTAGTTTTTTTTTATTATAGAATAATTGAATTGGAAAAATATTTCGCTAAGATTTTCACCCATTTTCATCACCGACACCAACACCGCTACCCTATAGCTCAATATATTCTCGGTCACTGATTTTTCTTTTCTTTCACACAAATACACACAATTATTATTGGTCTTATCTATCATTTTATTTTTTCATTTTTTTCCGGATAGTGCCAACAAAAATGATTGAAATTGATGCTATTCAATCGATGATGCCTTCAAAAAATGCAACAAAAGCATCGATGATGACGATGATGATGAAGACAAATCAAGTGCCTTCAAGCGAAAAATGTGATATATCATCATCATCATCATCAAATATTTCATCGACATTAATTACAATGGATTCAAATCAATCGGATTTAAAACATTCTAACAATCATTATAATCATAATCAACATCAACAAAAAAGTTTGAAAGAAATTCATCCAACAACAAATCAACAACAACAACAACAACGACAACAACAAAATGATAATAATAATAATAATCACGTGATTCATGCAAATCAAGGTGATCAAAATATTCGACTTGTATGTCGTGCCTATGGAGGTTAGTGTGTTATAATTTTGTCATTTTTTATACCGTTATTTGTTGTTGTCGTTGTCGTTGTTGTTGTTGTTGTTATAAAAATATGAATGAAACACAAAAAAAAAGAAGAAAAACAACAATAAAATCCTATTCTATTCTACAATGATGATGATGATGTTAAAAAATATTATTTTTTTTAATATTAGAAATTCTAGATCGATCAATCGATCGATGAACGGATAGATCAATCGATTGGATTGGATACGCTTATCGATCAATGAAAGAAAAAAAATCGAATTTACAAATAAAATAATGCGAATCATTCGAATTTTTTCTTCCTCCACAAACACATATAAAAGAGAGAGATGAAAATGAATTTGAAAATTAGGTTGTCCCGAACAAAAATAAAGATGAAAAAAATGGTTCAAATTCTTTTATTGTCGAAAATTATTCGACCGAAATGATTGCTTAACAATGATATGATTGAGATGGCCAAAATTTTTTTTTGTATTTCCCCTCTCCACCCGTAAACTTTAACGGAGAAACTAGAAAAAGAGGGAAAAAAATTCAACAGAAAATTTCGCCGAAATTGATCTGATCATCATCATTATTATTAATTGCTGAACGAATTCTCTGTCGTTTTTTTCCCTTTCTTTCAAACTAACAAGTATTGAGTATTGAGTGTATAAATTATCCAGACACAAAGTTTGTCGTTGAATGAATTTTGCTAGGATGAATGATTTGTGTAAATTAGACAAATCGATGATGATGATGGTCATTTGACTGATATTAAGCTACTTTTTAAATTGTAAATGGTCAAACAACAGCAAATAACAATAACCAAAAAAAATTTAATACGTTTTGCAAAAAAAAAAAAAAAATTATACTGAATTTCTATTTACACACACGCAGTGAAAGACATATTGGACAATCAAATTCAAACAAATTATTATTATTCAAGAATCTGAAATTGAAATTCTATTCAGAATTCTGTTTCTGAAAAACAGACAAATTCTTTTGAATCTTCAACCATACCCCGAAAAAAATGGGGAAAAAAGTCTATGTAAGCCACGCATTTTACGGACACTTTTCCATCCCCTGCCTTACTGTTGCTGTACAAAATTTGCCATTTTTTCCCGCTAGGATTTTTTTCAATGTAGCCAATAAATACAAACATCATTTACACAACTATCTTTCTGTTTGTCTGTTTGGTCGATGGATATTCGATCGATATCGAAACGTTTTACGAAAACGAAATCTATACACATATGAGTTATATAAGTTTATATACATTTATATGATAAAAAATGGACATATAGATAGACAAATAATATAAAATAAATAAAAATGATGAAAATGTAGATCAAAATAAACTTTTCAATTGAATAAATGAATGAATGATGAATGAAACTTGAACAATATTGATGAAATCTAAATTGAAATAAATGATTTTCATTCATAAGAATAAAATCACTATGGAATGTGATGAGATTTGTGTGAAATGTTTGCCACAGGCTGCTACTATCGTTATGTTGTTGTCATCAATGTTATATATTGTATTATTTGAAGTTTTTCTTTCTTTTAAATCATTATTATATGCAAGATAGAAGATGAGAAATATATCCTCAATCGACTGACATAATACATACACAATGAAGATATTATCCTGAATCAATTTGAATGTCCAAGAAAAGAAAAAAGTTCTGGAACAATCTTCATCAACAATCCATGTTGATAGATTCAATTGTTGGCCAACTATGTGATTAAAATATTTCTATTACGATTCTTGTGATTTGACAATCAGAATTTGAATTCGAGTTATGAAAAATACATTGAAAGAGATATAAAATGATTTTTTAAAGAAAACTTTATATCTCAAAATGATCCATTGATCTCATGATGATCAATAGTCAAAAAAAAGAATAAAATTCAAATTTAAACTCGTATAAATATGTTTAACACATTTACTAAAGTAAAAGTTTTTTTCCATATTCTTTTTGGATTCTATTTACGAGGAAAAAATCCGTTTACAATATTTCAACTTTTTTTTATATTTTGTCTGATAATAATGAATGAATGATGATGATGATGGATATCGAATTACACAAAAAATGAAGCAAAAATGCTAATAATCTTTTGAATTTTTTTCTCTCTCTAGTCATGCTAAAACCAATGGAATTATTTTGATGAAACGGTTTTTTTATTGCTCTTCATTCGTAGTTGAATTTGGAATTTTGTATCAAATTTTTTCATCGGTTGGATCATCATCATCATCATGATTGAGAATTTGTATTGTAAATGATTCATTTATCTTTCAATGAGTGTAAATTATTTTTTGTTCGTGTGTGTGTCAGCAGTTTTTTTTCAATTTGATTTTTTTTCTTAAATTTCTAAATTAAAAATTTCATTTGCATTCATTCTATATGTTAAAGTTTGTGGATTGTTAAAGTTTTAAAATTTTTACTTAAACTTTTCTCACACACACACAATCTCTCTATCTCTCGATTGAAATCGATAAAATCAGTTGAATTCTTCAATAGGAAAAAAAAACCAAAACCAACCGAATCATCATCATCATCATCATTATCATCATCAGAAAGTGTGTGGAAACTTTTCCAAAATACAGAATATAATGAATAAATAGATCACAAAGTAAATAAAGTTGTGTGAGATGATGAAATAAAAACCAAAATCAGAAAAAAAAATTTCTGATATAATTGGATTTCTTACGCAATCTTTTCATATTATTTTCATTCAAACATTTTGTTACACAGACAGACAGACAGAGAGAGAAAGAACCAGACGACTTGTATGTGGTTTTGATTTTAATCAACCTAATAGACCTTAAGATTTATCATCATCAAAAACAAATTCGTGTTTATAATAATAATAATAATAATAATAAATGCACTGGAATCTAGTTTTGCTTTCTCATTCTCTCAGTTTCCTGTTATTCTATGTGGAACAGTTTTTTCTGTCTTTTTTTTTTAACTGATTCCAACTTGAAACTTTGTTCCGGAATTTTTGTTTGTTTTGTTATCACTATGTAGTAACTGGTTTTTGTATAGATTTCTTTACAACAGATTTGTATTGGTTGAAAAGTTTTTTCTTAATTTCATAATGATTGTTATGATGATGATTCAACGAAAACAAGATTGTCTTTGGATTTGATAGTTAAAGTGCTGGCCATATCATTTGACTAATAGGTGTCTGTTCTGATTCCTGCAAAAAAAAATAATAATTATTTACACAATGAAATCAGAAAGTTTTCATTTCTTAGTCATAATAATGTGATTGCATTACATACACACACAAATATACACATGATTGAATGGATTTAATTTTTAATAGTAAAAAAGTTTTATCCATTGGTCCCAATAAAATTCTGGTCTGGTCTTTTGTATGAAAACTTTGTGTCTGTTTTTATCAACAATGATGAATTTCAATTAAAATTTAAAAAAAAAATTCAACATTGTTTTTCATTTTTTCAAATTTCTTTCATTACAAATGAATTTCTTTGCTTATCATTCGAAATTTTAAAAATAATAATAATAATAATGATGATGACAAAGAAGCAAAAATTTCGAAAATTAGAAATAGAATTTGTTTCAGAAACTGTTCATTTTTTTCCATTCTTTCTTTTCTGATCATTATGATGATGATGATGATGATCGAATGTGAAACGTGATCAAGTATCTTACTGAAACTTTATCAATGATGTTGATAATCAAACTCAAAACACGAAATAAACACAAAAATATCGACAACAACAGCAACAACAAAAACGATAATAATGAATGAAAACCGGAAAAAACAGGAGCAGGAAATACACACACACACACACACACTTGATTCGATATTTGAAAGAAAAATAAAACAAGAGAATCCTGTAACACTATTGTCATCATCATTAATAATAATAATAATGATGATGATAATCTTGTGATATGAGTTATCGAAGATCAATGTACAACATTGGTGACATTTTTTTCTTTGTTTTTGTTTTTGTTTTCATGAACAAAATTGTCATATTTTATTGTTATTGAGTTGACTAGAACGAAAAAAAATACAATGCTATGACAACATACGTTGTATCATTGTTTTTTTTTTTATCGGATGATGATTTTTATTCTAGGTGAATGAAAAAAAAAAAATGAATAAACGATAAATATTCTATCTCTTTCTATCAGTTTCAATGTGATTATTATCGACAAAAATGCCAATTTGATGATGAAAATAATGATAACAAACACGAAATATGAATTGGTTCTGTTTTTTTTTCGTTCTTTATCATAATCTTCATTGCATACGTTTGATAAGAAATTTGAATTTTTTTTTTGTTGTTGTTCATAGAAGGTGTATGTTTACACGAGTCAACAATTTTTTTTTTGTTTGTTTATATTGCCAAAGTTATGAGTTGATCTTAATATGAAACAGCGTATATACAATGAAACACAAATTAAATTGAGTTTCAGTGAAGAAAATAATAAGAAAAATGAAAAAAAAACTTTATCATTTTCTTCCTTTGTTGTTGTTGTTGTTGTTATTGTTGTTGGAATCTTGTTGATTCAGCAATAGTTCTTGGAATTCTGTGTCCATTTGTAATCTAATAAAAAAAAGAATTTAACAAAACAAAAAAAAAACAAAATTCTGAATTCACAGATTTCAAATATATAAAATCAATCTATAAATTGAAAAAATAAATCTAAGAGAAAAAAAACGAATGATGTAAAGTCCGCCAAGTTCTATGAACATAATCAGGAAGCCATAAACAACAAAACCAAAAAAAACTGCTTGAATTTCTTTACGTCCATTGTTTGTATGTGTTTTGTTCACACCAAAACATCATAAAAATTTCGAATGTATAATTTGTAATATATAAAAATCCATGATAAAGAAAATCAAGATTTTTTTTGAAAGGTTTCTCACCATCTTAATAACAAAATGATAAGAAATATCATTGATTTTTATGATGAAATCAACTATATTGATTGAATTTTTTTTTTGTTTTCACTAGGAATTCCGTCACCGAATATATTGTGGCTGCGTTTTGATCCGAAAAAGTACAAATCAAAAATTGATTCAAAATTGAATAAAAATTCATCATCAGCATTGATAATTATCGATAAAATGTATCTAAATGATCATCATAATGATGATGATGATGATGATGATGGTGATTTATATCAATCGAATCATAATCAAAAACATTCAAATGTTGTCATTGTTTCTACCGTAACAACCAATGTCAAAATTAACACCAAAGATGATGATGATAATAATATTGTTGAATGGCAAATTATTGATTCCACATTCAAACAAATGAATGTCGATAAAATAGTGTCCATTGATGGTGATGATAATGATTATAATGGACATTATTATCATCACCATAATCTTGATTACTATTTTGATGATAATTACAATAATGGTGATAATGATAATGGTGGTCGACGAATACAACAACAATCTTCATCATCATTATTTAAACAAATAGATCGACGATCTAATGTTGTGATGAATTTGAAATTTCAATCACTGACCACTAATAATGATGATGGTCATAATCATCAACAACAACAACAACAACGACAGCAATCAGAAACGAAAAAACAATTTAGAAATTGTTGGAAAAAATTATATCATCATAGACATCATCTATGGACTAATAACAACAACAACAACAACAACAACATGACCAGCAATGATGATTCTAATAAGAAGAAAATAAATCTAAAAAATTCTTCGAATTATAAAAAACAAAATTCTTTCAATGAAAATCTTCATAGTGATGATCATTTAGTTCCAATTTCAAATAAAAATGATGACAACAACAACAAATTAACTGATAGTGAAAAAATTACAATCAAAACAACAACTACAAACAATGATGACATTCTAATGGACAGTAAAAAAGTCAATTATCATGTCTCAACAAGCAAAGAATTTCAGCCCAAACAACAACAATCCATTTTGTCAATGAAAATGTTTTCATCAAACAACAATCATCATCATTACCAACAACAACAACAACCAAATGTTGGTGATGATGGTGAACAAATGGAACGAAAACGAATGGACAAAAAAGTTTCAAATGATGAAATTCAAAGAAAAAATTCCAATGAAACAATGGCAAAGACGACGACGACGACGACGACGACATCATCAATGATGGTGATTAATTCAATGTTACTGCCATCACCATTGAAACGTAATGATAATGGTATCAAATATGGTTGCCTTATAAATTCATCTAGGCTGATGTTGCCCATATGGTATATGGTCGAATTGATACTTAACTGTAAGTAGATCATTGCTGTTGTTGTTGATGATGTCTTTTTAGTTATTTTCATTCTATTTTTCACTTTTTGACTTTCTCTCCTATTTGTCTGAGATTCTTGGTTTGTTTTTTTTCCGAATCGACAATTACTTTATTGTTGTGTGTGTGTGTGTGTGTGTGTTTATTTTTGCTTTCACTAGTTTTTTCTGGACAGAAACAAAAATCACAAGAAAACTGGCTATAGTAAAGGATAAAAATTTTCTAGTTTTTTTTTTGCTAAATCATTTTTTGCTCCATTTTTTTTCTCATCTTAATTTGGGTTGTTGTTTGTTTCGTTGACGTTGATGGAGATTTGAATCAATTTTTTTTATTCGTTTTCTTTTTCTCAATGTTTTTTTACAAATTCCATTTTTTCTGCCCTGTGTTTATTCAATGACTTTCTTCCTCTCATTCTGTTTCTCAAAAATTCTTTTCGGATTGTATCCGGTTTTTTTTTGTTCTTAAGGAAAAAATGATGTTTTCAAAACGGAAATTTTTTTTTCTCGTACAAATGCACACACAAATACGTTAAAGTTAATCTTTTATTTTATTTTTTTTTTTTGACTTTAGCACCACCCATTTATAAATAACGATCCAATAATTTTCAATATCATCAAAACGACAATAATGAAAATAAAATTGAAAATTTTCATTCAAACTTGATTTCAATGAAAACACCTTACAGGAAAAAACAGTAGTCAGACCCAATCATATGATCAATAAATAATTCATTGTGATAGTTATTATTGCTTTATTTTGATCATTATCAAAAAAAAAAAATTCCGGAAGTAAAAAAATAATAAAGAAGAATTTTACTGTTATTTATATTTTTAAAAGTTTTCTCACAACTTAATATAACGATTCTGATGTACATTTCAATATTACATCATATAGCTTGTGTATCAATGTTGGTCACGTAGAATTGTAATATTGACGACTAGAAATGAAAAAGAAGGAAAAAAAATTAGCGAAAACAACAATCAATTCGAACGAATTCGGATATTGATATTGTAAGTTGGGTGTGTTAGTATGTGTAGAATCCTGTGGTAGGTGTGTGCAGTTAGTTTAAATGTACTCAATTATCGAATATAAATTGATTTCAATATCTATATAATAATGGGTTTTTTTGTTTAAATGTCCCACGTTTTTTTTTTGTAGTGAAAATATTAGTGACTGGTGTTGTTTTATTTTCGAAAAAAAAATTTCAAACAATAAAAATTATTTTCACGATTCAAATTAATTCTTTGTATGTTGTTGATGTGTGTGTTTATTTTTTCAAATACTTTTTTTTTCTTTGCCAATGAATTCGGTAAATGTGCTTTTCACTATTTCAACATTTCGCTAATACAGATCTAAAAATTTGCATTTAAAAACATGCTGCAGAATCATTGTTTTTTTTTGCATGAAATTATCATTAAATAATTGTGGTAAAAATTTTATTGGTTATTATTAGACGGTTGTTATTAACAGTATTCACACACACACACACACCCATCCCCTATTTAGAAAAAAAAAACAAAAATCATCATAATGTTTTTTTTTTCTCATTGTTTTTGTTGTTGTTTTTATTTCCAAAAACGACAATAAAAAAATGAAATAATAAAATACGGTGACAAATGGACCAAGGGCCAATGTTGTTGTTGTTGTTGTTGTTGTTTGAAACAATTTTTATTTCATTTGTTTGGAACATTGTTATATGTTTTGACGTGGTAACCAAAAATAAAAATGATGCTGTATTGTGTTTCGGTTCAACAAAAAACATTGCATACACACATGTTGACAATCATTCCAACGAATATGGTCTATATTTTTATTTTCCTATTTTATTTTGCTGTTGGATCCACGAACTATCGTTTTTTTCTTGTTGTTTCATTTTCATTTTTCAGCAACATAAATAACATTAATAATAATATGATGATGAAATACTAGTAATAATTGTGAGAAATGAAATGAAATGAGTTTTATTTCTTTTTCCAGTCAATTAATCAAAAAAAAAAAAAATTTTTTTTGCTTTTTGTTGATTTCATTCCCTTTTTTACTTTCTTTCTTGTTTGTTTATTGCTTGTTTAGGGTTTTTTTTCATCGTATATGTGTCGGGGTATGAGTGGTTGTGGATAAACAATTTTGAGACAATTTTTTTGTTGTTGTCTTTACTTTTTCTTTTGCTTTTCAATGGACAAAAATTATGATTTCCGGTGAAAAAAATAGCGACAAAAAAACCCGTTGAGAATCGTAATAGTTTCTTGTTTTAATCTTGGTTCTTGTCTCACTCTCTCCAAGGCCATTTTCATCTGGTTTAGGGTTCCATTTGGAACCTTTTTTCGCACACCAATTCTCTTATAGACGACAGTCTTGTTGTTTTTGTCGCTAAGGTCTTTAATTTTTCAGTTGATTTTTTTCCATTTTTACATTCAAGACTTTTTATTTTATTTTATTTTTATTTTTTTTTTTTTTGGCTACTGGTCAAGTATCGTTTCACAGAATATCATATGATATATGAGCTAAAGTCAGACATAGAAATTGAGAAAAAAAAATGGAAAATAATTGTTATATGTGTGTGTAATAATAAATTAATAAACAAAATGAATGAATGAACCCCATCTAAAGGACCTAGGATATGTTCCACTCGATTACTATTTACATTCATATGACCAATCATAGCATTATCATTTTTTTTTAATTCAATGGACGATCCAATTTCAATTTGGTTCATTTTGAAACTGGTCCATTCGGTTTTGTTGATTGTTATCGAATTTAATGATTTTGTGACGTTTTGTGTTTGTTTATAGCAAAATCATTGACTTTTCCACTATTCATTTTGTGTTTGCATTTTTTTTTTTTGATTCGTTGCCTTCAATAACTAGCAATCTGTTTTAAAGAGGCATCGAGAAATAATTTGGACGATTTTTTTTCGTTGAATTTTCTCACTTTAACACGATTGGAACACTTGAATTTCCAGTTTTTAGAGGTCCGAATTTTTTTTTATTCCATTGAAGTGTTACATTTAGTATGAATGGATGAATAACGATTACACAATTAAATATTGTTGAATAAATTAAAATTTTTTGTTTGTTTGTTTGATCGAGTATGAATATGTTGCAAATAACTGCTTTACAACCTCTTCTACTTTACCGTATTCTTTTTCAAAACAAACACTGACTAAGGCTACCATATTTTTTCCAAACAAAAGTCCGGACAATCCATTGATCAATGTTTCTCAACCATAGGATCACCATGAACAATCTAATCGTTACAAGATGATTACAGAAATTTCAGAACATGTCCGCACTAAAACGTATGGCAACCCTAACACAGACACATTGTTTTGTCATTTAAAAAAAAATTTGCTGTATTTCATCGAAAGAGAAAAAGAAAATGAGAAACAAAAAGATTACAAACAAATTCACAAATGAAACATGAATTGAATTCATTGAAAAAAGTAAAGTCATTTTTAAATGGGCAAAAACAAGTAAAAAAATTAAAGAATCCAAAATCGAAATGTTGAAATTGAGTTTCTCCCCTTCTCTCGCTCTCTTTCTCTCTTTTTTTTTTGATGAACATTTTGCTTTTCATTTTCTTTCGAAATTTGTTTTTGTTGTTTGACTGGAACAAAAATATGTTCCAAAGAATTCTTTGTTCACATTCAATATACAGGATATATTCTATGTTTTTGAGAAATTCTTCCTTTCTCTCTCTCTCTTTTTCTTTATTTCCGTTAGACTTTTTCTCTTCTCTAGTGGGCTCATTTGCATTTCTACATACATAACTTTTTTTCTTTATTCTTTCGATTTGTTTCTTATTATTATTATTATTATTATTTTTTATTTGCCCTTCTCTCAGAAAAAAATGGGAACAAAAAAAAAATTCTAACACATATTCTTTGATAGTTATTTTTTTTTTTTTTTTGAATTGTTTACGTTTGTTTATCGTTCAAAATCAATTCTTATTCGTTTTTTAGGAAATAAATGGATGGAAAATAAAGAGAAGAACAAAAAAAAACGGGAATTCTGTTTGTTTGTACATATATCCAATGGAAAATGTTTTATATTCTCTTGGCTAGACACTTAGCACACACATTCAAGTAAAAAATAGTTTTTATGCACGCGAATAAAGTTCACAAATAAAGAATCTTTACTCAAGAGAAAGAGACTAAATTCTTTGAAACCAGCTATTTTGTTCTACAATGTTGTTGTCGTCGTCGTCGTCGTCGTTGCCATTGTTGTTGGTGAATCGTTGGTCAAGTGGTTTTTTTTACTCGTTTAAATCGTATGAGAAAAAGTTTTTTTTTCGTATTTGAGAATTCGATGATTTTAGAAGAGAGAATTATGGAATTAAGAAAAGAAAAATATGATCATATCCACTGTGCATGTGTATCGACCACACACGAATTTATGTGAATTGGCAATTTTGTTTTGCCTTATATTTTTTTTTGTTCTTGATTTGCTTATAAATTGTAAATTTTCTTTTCTTTTTCTTTATTTTTGCAACATCACATCATTATCTTTTTTTTTCATTAGTAAATCCAACACATGTTAATATACAGCCACCAATTGGTTCCTATCTATCGGATGAATTGAAAACAGAAGTTGTATGCCGTTCATATGGTGCACGACCATTTTCTCTCATCACCTGGATATTAAATGGTGTTAATGTTACCGAATTAAGGTAAGTTTTGTTTTATTTTTAATTTTTCTTTATTTAATGAGTGTTTGAGTGCGTGTGTGTGTTATACACTTCAATAATGGCTGAATTATCTTAATTTTGTTTTTTTTTTTGCTCACTTACTTTGCTTTGATTGACTATGTGATTATGAATCTTCTCGGTGGTATTTCCTATAGATACCATTGTTTCGATTTTGAAATACATTTTCATTTTGTCTTACATCTTTCATCATCATTTCATTATCTTCGAATGTGGATATATTTTTTTCTATCATCATCACCATCATACAATTTTGTTGATGATGATCTTTTTTTTGAAGCTAAAAAAAGATAAAGATGTCCCAAGCGAATGCTGTTTTTTTGCTTAAATTTGGCCGTTTTTTCCCATCTTTTTTTTGTTTATTCATTTTTCTGTTGTCTCGTTCTTTGTCATTTATGAAAACGTGGAATGGAATTGAATGAGAATTGATCCATAGGGAAATGTATTTGCACCACACACGCCCATACCAATACATACTTATAGTAAAAACCGTTAAAAAAACGAATGAAATGAAGTGAACCAAAAATATAAACAGTAAAATCACATATATTGATTCTTATCATCATGATTTTTGTTTTTTTTTGGTATGAATCGACACACATTGAAATAATTGTCGAATGTCATTTTTCTTTGACCTCTATGTTCATTTTTCAGTAGAAAAAATATTAATAATATCAACATTTTAATTGTGAATATGAATATAATGATAATAAAGTGCAGTAAAGAAAAAATAGATTCTTCTTCTTGTTCATCTTTAACCTGAATGAAATTTTAAAAATCGAATGGGAAAAGTTTCTCTTTTCCAAAAATCGTCATCATTGAAAATTATCATCATAATGGATTCGAAATGTATTTCTCTCTCTCTCTCTCTCTCTCTCTGTGTGTGTTTCTTTTCATTTTATTCTCATTTTGTTGATTGACTTTATTTTTCTTGCTTTTTTTTGTTGAATTCTTGTACACATCTCATCATGAGCGGAAGAAAAAAGAATTCAAATGGAATTCACTCTTTACATGCATAATGACTGTATGTGTGTGTGTGTGTCACTTGATGTGAGCTACAAATTATAATGATAATGATGATGATGATTATTATTAGACAAAAAAAAGAAACATACAAAAAAAAACGGGTTAAATATTTTAATGACATTGTTGATTGTGACAAAGATGTAGTGTAGATTCATGAACCATACATGGATACTTGTGTGTAATAATAAAAAAAATAGAGAAAATGAATTCTTTACTGTTCTCTAAAAAAAAATTCTTATCTTTTTCCAACATTTTAATGTGGTCGGTGGGTTGATGAATCTTTTTTTTTCGATGCTTATTCTATTGTCTTGGCTGTCTATATATATTTTGTATGACTAAATTTTCTCTGTGTGTGTGTGTGTTTGTGTTACAAATGAACATTTTTTTTTTGTTTTGTTTGTTTGTTTTCAAAATTCAAATAAATCAATTTTACATAAATTCTAAGAATAAGAATAAAAAAAAATGAAAATTCCACAACGGTAACGATCCAAACTATTATCATCTTTTGTTTGATTTTATTTTTCGTTTTGTTCTTGATGATGATGATGATCATAATCATCACAATGATGATGATGGGTAATAGCGTAACAATTTAATAATGATTTTACATCTGGTGATGATGGGATGGGTTAACTATGCTGATTTGTTTTTTTTTTTCACACACAATTTTTTTGTTTTGTTTATCAACTGGCTAATGGTTTCTATTAGTTTAAATGAAGAATTTTTATTAGTTTATTATTGGCCAATACGAATTGTACATACACAACCATGGAATTTTTTTCTCTATTTTTACTCGAGAAAGAAAACGAAAAAAAAAATCAAATGAATATCAGTAAATGGAATCGACTTTTTTCTTCTCTCTCACTCTCTTTCTCTCTTATTCGAAATTTGGATTTTGGTCAAAACAAAATAAAAAAAATGGTTTTTTTTTGTTTGCTGTTCATGCTGCTGTCACTAGGGAGAATAAATGGTAAAAACCAAACCGTTGTGTGTGTGTGTTTGTTTGTTTGTGATTTTTTATGTGTTCAATATATTTTTTCCAAAAAAAAAAAAAAAACATTCAAAATCCATCAAAAATTTATGTGCGTGTGTTTGTATGTATGGATATAACATGTTTTCCATGAACAAATTAATGTATCGAAATATTGTATCAAATATCCTAATCATCATCAATGATAGAAAAAAAGTAGTGATTTCCATTTCAATTTTTTTTTTCGTATTCTGAAAAAAGATATACACAATTGTCATCACCATCATCATCATCATCATAATTTATTTGCATCACATAAATTTTGTCGTTGGTGCTGTGATTGTTGTTGTTGTTGTTGTCATTTTTTTCTGACCATTTCTTTCAGTCATACATGAATTGTACATTGGTTTTGTTGTTGTTGTTGTTTTAAGTTTTTTTTTCTACATTTCCGAAAGATATTATTTCTTTTTATTTTTATTTTGCCATAGTTGTTGTTTTAAAAATAGTTATGATCAAATTGAATGTTGTTTAACTTTGATATTTCCACTGATCCACTGGTCATATGTTTTATTTATTTTTTTGTGGAGAAAAAAAAATCGATAATTATTATTTTGAATTGAATCAACCAAAAAAAAAAATCTGTTCAACGAACCAACCGAAACCAGAAATTCTCGCTGTCGTCGTTTTTGTTGTTTATTTTGTAAATTGAAAAAAAAACAGAAAAATTCCTCTAGCTTTTTTCTAAATAAAATTTTTTTTTTGTTTGAAAAAAAATCGAGAAATGAAATGTGGTTCTTTTTTGATGAAAAAAACCAATAACATATGTGTGTTTGTGCGTTTGGTGTGAACGATGTTAATTATCCAACCGTCTGATCAATGATTATTATTTTTTTGGTTTTCTTTTTCTCTTATATCTATAACCACAATAATTCTTGAATCAAACCAACAAAATCGATTCACTGTCAATGTGCGTGCATAGCATTTGATACTGGAATTTTCTTCTCTTTTTTTTGTCAATTTTTTTTCATTTAATGTCCTTTGGAACATTTTATTTTCATTTCTCATTTTGTTTCAATTGAATTTCATAGTTGCTGCTACTGCTTTTTGTTGTTGTCGATTGAATCAACATTTTGTTTCCAATTAATTGTAAATGTTCCATGTTTGACCAGTTGGCCCATTTATTGATTATATGGATGTGAATGTAGGAATAAACAATTTGACTTTCAATTTTTTTTTC
The DNA here is from genome assembly GCF_024713945.1 of Dermatophagoides farinae. Classification (NCBI taxonomy): domain Eukaryota; kingdom Metazoa; phylum Arthropoda; class Arachnida; order Sarcoptiformes; family Pyroglyphidae; genus Dermatophagoides; species Dermatophagoides farinae. The sequence continues at coordinate 2,665,469 of NC_134680.1, read as the reverse complement.
TTCATTCACTGTAAGCTAAGCTTTTTTTCAATTTAAGCAATGTTTGATTGTGTGTTTGATGTGAATCGTTTATGTATGTCAACCAACCAACGTATGTTTTTTTTCGGGATTATTTTTTTTCTTCTCAATTTACTATTTCTATCATTGATTTGGAACAAACAAATCAATAATATTGACAGAATGAAATATTTGTTTATTTCAAAATGTCAAATGTTTATAGACAAAGACGTATGAGGTGTTAAGTATATCAACAACAACAACAACAACAACAAAAATTGTCCAAAAATACATTGATTGTTGATGACAGTGATATTAGATGGAAAAGAATAAAAAAAAAGCTAATTCAATTTGTCATCATCATTATCACGATGATTACAATGATTTTTATGTCAATTGTAATCAATTATTAGTTTTTTATTGTGTGTGTGTATGTGTATGTGTTCATTTCATTCGATTAGGGTTTTAGTTGTTGGTAGCAATTTGTTGTTGTCGATCACACAAAAAAAAAAATCTTTTGAAATAAATGTGAATCAATGTTGAGAATTTTGTTGTGCAAATTATTATTTTTTTTCGTTCAATTCTTGGTTGTTCGAAACGAGTAAACTCTCAGTTGTCTTAGTCTTTGGAAAATTGATTTTTTTTTTGCTCCATTTTTTTCCACAATTGTCACCAAGGCAATTCAGACAGAATTTTTTTTCTATTCTATGTGTATTATCGATGTTGATACGATGCGAGAAGAGACGGAAAAATTTTGGAAATTTTTTTTTGGATTCTTCATTGATAAATCTATCATATCGATATTGAATGATATGGAACGGTAACCGTTGGAATTATATTTTTACCGATTGAACCATAATAATCAAGTTTTGTTAATCATATAGGAAACGACAAAAGTGAAAAAAAAATCTAAAAAAAAATAAAATCAATCAATGAACCATTGTGTGTGTGTGTGTGTAGAGAAAATGTAACGACAAAGATCAAATCATGATCAATTGGTAATGCTAAAAATCTGATTACGAAAGGAAATTGATTCTTTCTGAACAAACATAAAATAAAAACAACTGATAACAAAAACAGTAACAAGGGAATATCATCATCTGTATGATGTTATATACAGTAAAGTGAATTGTCATCAATCGTTGTTGTTATCGATGAATTTTCGATTTCAAATCAAATCTTTGCACACATTTTTTACATTTATCGATACCTAGAAACGTTTTTTTTTTGTTCTGTTTTTTTTCCGGGTAATAATATTTACTCTACCTATTTATGTATATTTTTTAACAATAACGAAAATTTTCATACCATCCATATATATCATATACTAAAAAATGTTTGATGTATGATGATAAAGAAAACAAAAATGATCAAAAATTCAAAATGACAACTTTTCACCATCATCCCCTTGATGCACTTAGTCTGTACTTGTTTTTTTTTTCCAAAAAAGTAGCTTTACGTTGACGGATAATGAGCAAAAAAAAAAAATATTTTTGCAAAATGATGAAAACAAAATAAAAATTTACAGGAATTTTATTCAACAATTGCCGATGTAAACGATGATGATGAAAAAAACAAGAAAATTTTTCTATCAAATCCTCAGCGAATTCAAACAAATTCATATTTCATTTGCTCATCAGTTTATTTCAATTTTTCATCATTCATTCTCAACGGATACAATGATGATGAATATGATTTTTTTTTAACTCTTGATCCACGAGGATCATCATTCACAAATAATGGATTATGGAGATTGTTTTTGTTGTTGTTTATTTGGTTATTTATTTTATTTTTTTTTGAGTGGGACTGGCAATTTTTTCACTTCAATGTCACCCAAATAGTAAACGTATTTTTTTGTATCCAGTGAAACACCATACAAATGCTGAAACAAAACAAAAGACAGTTGAAATATTGATTCTGAATAAGTACAAAAGCGTAAAGGAAACGGGAAGAGAAAAGAAAAAAGTTTAGAATTCAATAAAGTTTTTTTTTATTTCGTATCTTCTTGAATACTTCGATGAAATAATGTTTATCCGCTGTATTCAATTTGAATTCTATTCTGCTCCATTTTTTTCATTTTTCTTCTCGTTTTTGCAACTTTTGAATTTCAAATTCTCTGGATCGTTTGTCGTCAATGATGATGATGATGATCTGTTATTAGCACAATTGACAACATCATTGAACAGAGTTGAGAATTTTTTTCTTCTTCAAAAAAAGATAAAAAAAATTGATTTTTTCAAACTTTTCTTTTTGTTGTTGTTGGCGACATATTTTTTTTCTCTCTAATGAATAAAAATTCAGCATTTTTTTATGAAATAAATAAGAAAAAATTTTTCATTCTTAGATCGGGAATTTTACTACCTGCCCCACGGGTATTCAGCAATACTCTTGTTAAAGAGTGTGGATCTGTATGAGAAAGCGGGAGAACCGAAGAATATTTGAATCGGTTTGGGTGAAGACAAAATTTGGCAAAAAAAAAAAATTGCAAATTTTCAGTTGCATTCATTTTCGGTTTTTTTTGCGTTAATGGCCAAAAATCGGAAATGAATAACTTATATGGAACAAAATTGGAACTTGTTGAACAATTTCAATCAAGAATGATTTCAATGACTTTGCAGTGATTCATTAAATGTATTTTTTAACTGGATGTTTGTAATTCTGAATAATTTAAACGCAGGAAAAAGGAATTATTTGCCATTTTTTTTTGTTGACCAAAGAATCAAATTGCTTTTTTGGCTATTCGATTCCGTACTAATTTTGTTTTCTCCTTTAGTTGAGTTTGCAACAAGACTGTTAATTTGTAAATTTTGGGTATTTGAATTTCTGGTTAATCATTTTTTTTTCTGTTGATTGTGAAAAAATAGATCTGCTTTGCTTTCTTGTTTTCGTTGATGATGTTGATGTTAATTCATTACGAATTGAAAAATTCGAACAACATGGATTTACTTTGACTAATTAAGTTTTGCTAATTTTTTTTCTACCATTTTAAATGCATTTTCCAACTAGTACACATAATAATGATGATTATGTGACGACAATCAATTGAAACAGGCAAAAAAAAAATTGTCAAACATCATTTTGGTTTTTTATTCCTCAAATTGCCAGATTTCACTTTTTTTTCTATTCTTACACTATCGTATGTCACGCAATATAATTTAGTGTGTATGTGTGTTCCAATTGGAACAACAACAAAAATAAAAAAAATATTCTAGAAATGAAAAAAACAACTGGTGTGGCCAGAGGTATTTCACCAACGATTTTCTTTTTCTTTTTTTTTTGTTCCGATTCATTATCCATTACTTAATGGAAAAGAAATTCAACTTTTATTTCTGTATTTGTCATTTTTCGAATGATGATTTGTACCATGTTAAAAGCTGAATTTTTAAAAACAAAAAAAAACATTCTTAATCCCAGAATAAGAGGAAAAAAACACTTAACTACCATCAGAAACATTTAAATGGTGAAAATTCTCAACATAAAAAAATAGAAAATTTTATGGTCCAAATTTAATGTTTCCCATGATTATTGATTGTTATTATGACGATGTTATATTAGACATTGAGCAATTTGTTTGCATTTTGTATTAAGAAAAAAAATCTTGAATCTCAATTTGAAATTTTAATATCAATATGGGCAATAACGATAATAATGTGGTTCAATGATCAAATAATGATGATGATGATGATGATGATGATGGCTAAGATGGCTGGTACTAGCTATATGGTATGTACCCAATCCCACTACTATATTCTACGAAATGTTGGAATATTGAAATTGAAAATGATATCCAAAAAAAACAATGTGAAAATTGATTTTTATTTTGTTTTGCATTCCCATTTGCATCAAATATGCAATTCATATGTGAGAATGTGTGCTTTTGGTGTTGTTCTATTTTCGTCTAAAATATATATGAAAACAATCATCTTTATGAACAAAATGAAAAAAACAAAATGAGAAACGAAAACAAAACAAAAAAAAACAATCATAATTGCAAGTGAACAACACACAGAGCTCATAACTATTGTTGTTGTTGTTTCGGTGATGCCAATAAAATTCAAATCGTTTTTTTTTTAGTTTGCCCGTATCACCACATCACCATTTTTTCTCGTAGAATCTTTATCAATGTATGATTGAAGGAAAAATGAATATATATCACAATAAACCAACCAAACATCAACGACAATGTTGATTGAACAAAAAAAATGCGATAATGGAACAATAAAGTATTCGGAATCGATAAAATGTTTGGCAAATTATTACATTACACAAATATTATACACAGGAAATCAATGCAGAAACCAAAAAAAAACATCATGAAAATGAATAGTGAAAATGTGATTTGTTTCGTTTTTCCAGGTTTAAAATTGAACAAATTTTAGATTTTTTTTTCGACGGAAATATAAATAGCGAATAATAATAGTTTTGGTAATTTTAAATTCAGTTTTTTTTCATTAAACATTTCACAGAGAACCTTAAAGTTCAAATTTCAATTAAATTTTTTTTCCCGATCATCAATCAATATTGAAATTGTTTTTCAATTTTAATCAAATCGATTGCCATTATTTAGTATTGAGAGAAAAAAAATCAATTTTTTTCTTTGCAATGTATTGATTAATGACATTGTCCATGAATTCTGGACTAAATAAGAAAACAAAATTTGTACCCATTTAAACATTTAAAAAAAAAATTTCTGTTTCTGTCATTTTTTCCCACAGAAAAACAAAAACAAAGCAAAACAAAATAAGAATGTAAATAATGATTTCCATTATTTTCTTTAGGAAAAATATGATTTTTCTTTTTTGTTGTTTGTTTCATTTGTAAAATGTTGGCTTCACTACTGAAATTCATTTGCCTTCCATTATTATATTATATATTATTATTATTATCTGTATCGGTGTTGTATATATATGGTGTTTGAATGATGATCAAAAATTGATCTATTCATTCGATAAAGTGCAACCTAACCTAATGTTGCACACCTAAATAAAATATTTTTATTCTAACGGAAATGATTAACGGAAACATGTGGTCATGTATCAATGTAAGTTGAAAATCAATAGTAGTCAACACTATTCATTTATTTTCCTATCTATTTCTATGATGATGATGATGATGATGATGATGAACATATAGAAAGTTTAAAAGAGAATGAACAAAAAAAAAATTTTTAGGAAATCGACTTACATAATCTATAAATGAATCCTAATAATAATAATCATCATCATTATTTTTATCGTTGACAATATATCGTTAAATGTATTTGCATCACACATACACACACACACATATACACTTCAAAATTGGTTCGATTTTCAATCGTTTTAATATCATCTTCAATACAAGCAAAGAAATAGAAAGAAAAAAATGACTTAGTATACCCAGCCCAAAACCATAATAAGCTAAAAGAGAATAAATCTACCATTCATACAATGTTTTGAATAAATTGTTCAAACAAATAGAAAAAAAATGAGCTAAAACATAAACCAAGAACCATTTACCACAATTGTGGGAAAACAAAAAAAAGGGAAAAAAAAATTGTGAGTGTGTATATATGTACCAATATTTGTTATTGTTGTTATTGTTGTTTTTTTTTCCTGACCATTTAACTTGTCGTCATCAACCATCATCATCTTTTTTTATTCTGGACCCTGGAGCCTTGTTTTTTATGTTTTTTTGTTGTTGTTTGCATTAAAATTTATCCATTTTATCCTCATCGGTGTGTGTGTGTGTGTGTGTTGCTCATTCATTTTGTTTTTTTTTCTAGTTTTTCATGTTTACGTTTGGTTTTTTTTCTCATTTTTTTTTTAGTTTCCCATCGAATGTGGTGCACACTGTGCGAACATTTTCAATTTCATAAATAATAAATTGAATACGATTTATTATTTCATTTTCTTTTTTTTTCCAGTCATTGTTTTCGTTTTTGTTTTGTTCAAAATTTTTGTTGCTTTTTATTTGGAATAACAAAAAAAAAAAAAAAAAAAATCTAAAATAAAAATAAAATGATAAAAAATTAGCTAGTTGTTTTTTTTCATTTTGAAAAACTTTTAAAATATTTTTCTTTCTTTTTTTTGTTGACTATCTATGATTATCGTGATAGCGGCGGTTTACCTCTTTTCATGTGTATGTTTGTGTGTGTGTGTGTATAATGAAACCAAAAAAAAAAAAAAAAAAAAAAATAAATAAATAATCAGAAAAAAAAGAAACCAGATTGAATCATGAAGCTAAAAATAGTATCCATTCATTGTCTATGTCAAAAATGTTTTACTTTTTGTTTAGTTATCAAATGTCAAAGTCAAAATTTCTAGATTTATATTTTTGTTGTTTTTTTTCTGCTATTTTAGTTTGACAAAATCATTGAAAACAATGATGAACTTGACAATAACATTCACCTAAAAAAATGTGTGTGTGTGGGTGTGTGTGGTTCACAATTTATTGACTGTTTGTGGGTGGGTGGATTGTTAATTGTGTATCTCTGTGTGTGTGTTTTATAATTTGATTTCCTTCTTTATTCTTTGCTCTCATTATCTATCATATCATAAAATTGCTTACCGAGTGACTAAAAAAAAAAAAAAATTCTACTACTCTAAGCAATTTTTCTAGCAGTTGTCTAATTCACTCACTCACTCACTTTCATTCTTTATGTTTTTTATCGAATTGAACGAATTGTAATTGTTTCAATGAGATGAGATGAGATAAGAGCTGCAGAGGAAAAAAAGGCTATCGTTTTGTTTTTATTTTTTTTTTTTCGCCTGGCTAACAATGCCTGAAATGTATTCAATCAATGAAAAAAAAATTGTTGTTGTTATTGTTGATTGTCTTGGGAAATGGTTGTGTGTGTGTGTGTGTGTTTGTGCGTGGGTGGGTGGACGGGTATGAGTTTTTCAATTTTTTTTTGTTTTGTTTTATAATTGATTGGATTACTTTTTTTTGAAAGCAACCATCATATTAGATGAATGATCGAGATTTATATATCAAAAGAATAATTTAATTGATTATCGAATTTTTTTTCATTTTCTTTTTTTCTTTGCCATCAAATTATTATTATTCTTTAATAGTGATTATGATTTTGAAATGAATTACACTGAAAGTGTATTACGTTTCAAACCACAATGGACACAGGATCAAAAACGGCTAACATGTTTATCATATAATCCGATAATCATTACAGATAATGATCATTTACAATCATTGATTGATTATTATAATGTAACCGAATTGGAAACATCAAAACGAAATGATGGCCAAAATGATGATGATGATGATGATGATATAGGCCACTATCATGGGATTCAATCATATTGGATATTAAATGTAAGTTGATTTCATTTTTTTTATATATATATGAAGAAAAGAAGAATTTGAATTTTTTTAATTATTTTGAAAAAAAAACAACATCAACAAACCAAACCACTGTTTATTCATGCTTTATTTTTTTCCCTAAATAATAACATCCACATTAGATGCAGAATAAACGATTTTATTTTTGTTTTTCAGCTAGAGTTTATTTTGATGATGATGATGATGAATATTTTTCGTAATTATAACATCTTTAATGATATAGTAATTATATATAATAACAGAATAAACAAACAAACAACAAAAGAAAAATTAAAAATAAACGATTTTGGCAAAAAATGAAAACATCATTTGCCACGAACCAAAAAAAAAAAAAAAAAATCAAAAAGTTTATTCATTTAATTTCAACATCATCATCATCATCATCATCATTTTTTTTGTTGTAACTATACATGATGTACGTGGATATGTGTGCCATTATTTGGCTAATTGCATAGTTTTTTTTTTTTATTTGTTTCTTTCTTGCTTTTGGTTTTTTTTTCTGCACAAAATATATTGCAATAACAATATGAAATCAGTGAACTGAAACTTGATACTTTTTGGCTAGAAAAAAAACCATTCCATTGTAATAGATATCTATCATTGTTATTCTATTTTTTTTTTCGCTGTCCATTACGTTCTGATGAATGTTTGTTGTTTGTTATTCGAAATAATAACAACAATAATAAATTTTTTTTTTCATTTTCCATTGTAAAACTTTTTGTTTAAGATTTTTATTTTGAAAAAAAAATTCATGAATAGGAATAATTGACAGGTAAATTATTCTTTAATTTTTTTTTTTGTTTACATTCAGTTAGAAACATTTACATGTACACGTCATACACGCGCTCGCGCACACACGCACACACACACACATAAATTACGATGTCGAAATAAAATGTCTAGGATATAATTATAACTTTGATTGTTGTTTCTAATCAAACACAGAATTTGATTTGAACTTTTTTTTTTGAAAGAATTTACAAAATCACCCAGTTCATTCACATTGATTGATCGAAAAATTCAAAATTTCTTTTGTTTTTTTCTTTTCCGCCACTATTTTGTGAATATAGATACACCAAAACTAAAATTAATGGCTCGAATTGAACAACAACAACAACAGCAACGATCATTAAACAATGATGAATCACATAATTATCAATTGTATGATGAAATTATTAGCCAAATTATTATTGCCGATCAACAAATATCAAGTCATTCATCGACAAATCATAGACAGATCAATCAGCTACACACAATGGAAGGTCAAAATATAACAATGGATTGTCTGTTTCGAGCAAAACCAAACGCTACAGTAATACGTTGGTCACATAATCATGATGAAATATGGCAAGAAAAATCTGGTTAGTACAATCATCAATCAAAAATAAAGGATTTTATTTGATAAAAAATTCATAAATCACAAATAAAAAAATCTTGGTTTTTCTTTTTTGTTTTCAATCAATCTTTCACTCATCCATATACAATGATGAACCACAGGAATTGAAATTGAACGTAATCGATTACGTATAATCAATGCACAAGCTCAAATTCATTCTGGCCTTTATCGTTGTATTGTATTCAATTCTGAAGGACGTGGCCTAAGTAATGAGATTAAGATTTTTGTTGATTGTAAGTATTCATATATTAATGAATTCATCAAGTAAATGTTATAGTAAGTAAGGAATGAACCAAAATAAAACTGGCAAACAAATGACTAAATTATTATATAGAACCCATCATCATCATCATCAAGGATGATGAAATTTAAAAACTTTATTTCAACTTGAACGAATGAAAATTTTTCTAACCGAAAACTTAAATTACAATTCGTTTTCTTTCACCGTCTTCTGTGTGTGAGTATGTTTTTAACGAATCTGATGATGATGATGATGATGATGATGATGATGATAACATCGATCATCATTGCAAAAGTAGAAAAATGTGAAAAGGAAAAAAAAAAGATTTTCAAAATTCTAAATCGAGCTTTGATGAGTGATGAATTTTTTTTTTTATTTATTCTCTCCATGTTTATGTAATACTTTCATTTTGCATGCATCATATAAACATGTAAAATGTTATGAAAATGATCATGATAATTATGACAAACGAAAAAAAAATTTAGAAAAAAAAACACCAGAAACCAACAAAAACACGGTGAGAAAAATGAAAATTTCAGTTCAACAAATTGAACGTGACTTGGTTGATTGATTATGGATATTGTTAAAAATATATATCAACAATAATTGACTTTGTCATTTTTTTCCCTTTTTGTAGAGAATAATTTTCAAAATAAATTATCATTTTTTGTTTTCATTGAAACAATGACAAAGTTTTTTTTTCTATCTGGACAACATTCATTCGCAAAAATTACTATTCCCATTTTAGTATTGGTCAACATCATCATCATCATCATCTGGGCGTAAAATATTTTTTTTTTTTTTAGGAAAAAAATAGACCAAAATTAAAATGAAACATTAACTACTTTTTTATTCAAAGAAAAAAAGAAAAGAAAAAAAATTCTAAAATTTAAAAGAAAAACAAAACAAAAAATTGAAAAATTCATCCCCATTCTAGTTGGCTCATTTAAAATGGGTCATTCATTTAAAGCTATTTTTTTTCTCTCTCTCTCTCTTGCTCCTTTGCTCACTATCTCAATCCTTGGTTTCTTTTTTTTTGTTTGGTACTTACAAATTTCATTTGGTGGGACTATGTGTAGGAAATAAAATGAATAAAATTTTGCCAATTTTAATAAGAATTGAAATAAAAATGAAAAAAAGGAGAGAGAGAATTCAACGATAAGAAGTTAATTTATTATTCATCATTTGTCTTATACTATGAAATAGTAGTCGTTTAGAGAAGTAACTTACAAACCTAACAATTCTTGAACAAAAAAAAAAAAAAAAAAAAAATGAAAAAAAAACATTTGACATTCAAATACTATCGAAAACTGCAACCACACACACACACAGCATTTACATTTTGAAATCGATGAATTTTTTTCAAGTTTTTTTTGTGACTAATAACAAAGAAAAGAAGAATATTCCACTTGAAAACGATTATTCTCTTCATAATAATTTTTTTGCTGTTGGTTAAACAAATGAATGTAGTGCGAAAAAAAATCGATAAAATTCTTTAAGAAATTTTTTTTTACATTTTTTAAATAAATTGTTTAAAATTTTTTCTTAAAAATAAATTACATTTAACATACAGATGCACCACATTGTTCATCGATGATAATGGATTCAAATGATGGATCAACAATGATGACAATGAACAATCAAATTATTCGTCATGTTCATCGAGGTCAAGCAGTAAATCTATCATGTCCAATTGATATATCATCATTGATGATCATTGATCATCATCAATCATTATTATTATCCAACAAAAATAATAATAATAATATTAAAGATCAATTGAATGATGAATTTGAAATTGTATGGACTTTAAATGGTCAACATAGTGAATATTTTATCAAATCTAATGTGAATCACTTGATATATCGTTCATCATCATCATCATCATCATTATCGAAAAAAAGTGATAAAAAAAATCTATTTATAAATAGTGATAATCAACAACAACAACAACAACGAATAATATTGGTGAATAATGCAGTGTTGGTGATTAAAAATGATACGAATATTATCGATAATGTTGGCCACATTCAATGTTGGTTAAGAAATAAAAATCATTCAAACAACAGTAGTAGTAGTACAAAAAGTAATTTACTACCAATAGTGCCACCTACAAGACCATGTGAATTTGAAATACGATTATTTGTATCACAAGATAAAAATGATACGAATAGATCGATTTCATCATCATTGTTTTCCAATGATGATGATGATCGATTTCGTGAATTGATTGAAAATCGTCAACAACAATATGAATATCATTCATCAAATCATCATTGTCAATTATCAACGAAAATACGTTCAAATAGTAATAATCATGCATCGGAAAAAAGCAAAATTATCGTTATCAGAATTGAATGTCATATTCTAGGTATGTGGTGTTTTTTCTTTCGAATTTCTATCACTTTTAATCTGACTAAACAAAGAATTTCAATATTTAATTTCCCGTTATTGGAACGTTTACAAAATCAAGTTTTTTTTCAATTATTTCCAATTTTGGAACTTTTTGACACTAATTACATACATACACACACGCGCAATGATGTTGTTTGTTTGTGGTTTCTCTGTTTCGATTCAAAAATCTTCCATTAAATTTGAATTGAATTTATTGCCATTACAATGTGTGTGTGGGTGGGTGTTTGTATTGTGAATCAATCAATTTTCGGCAATATTTTTTTCCATTTCATTTCATTTCATTAATTGTAAATATTGACATAAACAGCCCAATTGTTAATCGATACAATCGTGAATCAATCTGATGAAAAATCTGATTCAAAATAACAAATTATATAAACGTACGAATTAATAATACTAATAGCTAATAATAACTGTTTGATTGAATGCACAAATTCTAAAAACTTTATATTCCTTCTACTTTATTTGTGATCATGGTTCATTCGGCGGTTCCATTACGATAACAAAGAATTTTTTTTTTAAGTGTGCATATCTCAATATTCATTTCGTATGTTTTTTTGTTTGTTTGTTTGTTGAAAAATTGATCTTTCCTTTTCACAATATCCAATATATGCATTATTTGGACACACACAGACACACAAATGTTCTTGTTTCATTTTTCAAAGTTTTCTATTTTTTTTTGGATTGGATTTTTTTTTTGTTTATGGAACAAATAGTGAAATATAATGGGCAGCAGCCATTATGAATGAATGTGTTGAACATGTAAAATACATTTTATATATTCGTCATTGGTTTTTTTTCCTGTGGATTCGATTTTCTTATTTATTTATTCTATGTTACCATTCTGAATTCAATTGTTGACAACCGATGATTGAAGATAAGAAGCTATTCGCATTTTTTTTTTTTTTGGTTGAACATATCTACTCTATTATTCGGGTTTTTTTTCCATAACAAAACAAAACAAAATATTGACTTGAATAAGATGTTTGTTTGTGTTGTTTGTATGTGAATCATAAATTCTCGAGTAAATTCTCCTTTTCTTTGATGTTTTCCTTTTTTCTTTTCTTTCATTCGCTTTTTCTCTCGGTTGTTCATCATCATCATCATCATCATCCATTGACATTTTACAATGCGACCAAAAAAATAAGAATGAGACCAACAAAAAAAATACACACACTTTTCATTTTGATTTGAATTCATCATCATCATCATTGATTTATCATAGATTTTATTATCATCATCATCATGATCATAATCATACATTCACCACATTTATGTGGTGATGGTGGTAACAATTCTTGGGTTTTTTTTTCTGAGATTCAAGATTTTTTTTCACTTCTTCAATATTCTGTCATGTCATTGAATCTTATTTTTTTTCTATTTTCATTGGTTTCAGTTCCAAAGCATCACGAATAAATAGATAGGCCACACACATAAAAAAAAATTGAAAGAACAAAATCCGAATGAAAAAAGAACTGAATGGAATTGAAAAGAAAAAAAATGGTGGATACATTAGCCGGATATTTATTTTTCTCTTTCTCTTTCTCATTCACTCTATATATCTAGTTCGTTTTGATGAATTTTTTGAAGCGCAAAAAAAGTCAAACTTTTTTTTTGTCACAGTTCACATTCTCAGTGATTCATAGTGTTTGTTTTTCACCAACCCAACAACACCAAGGCATCCAAGGCAACATCGTCACCATGATCATCATCAAGAGATTTTCGCTACAATGATTTTATATTTTTTTTTATTTTTTTTTACGAATTGCACAAGTGGCCTAAAATTTTCATATAAATCTACTACTATTTATGCATTATCAACGCCAAAACAATCATTAATTGTCATTGACTTAAGAAGAAATGATCAAAACAGAACAAAAAAAACACTAAATAAATAAATATGAAGATGAAGATTTTCCATAAATCAAATCAAATGTTTTTTTTTCTTTATATCTATATAAGAAAAGAGATGTAATGTAATTTTTTTCCATACGATGACCGAGATAAAATTTTTTTGTGATTTTTTTTCTCTTTACAATTCTGATTGGCCATTGTTGCTTATTTTCGTGCCATCATCATCATCATTATGTCAATAATAATGATGAATTGCGTGTGTCCAGCACAACAGAAAAAGAATAAAATCAAATCAAATAATTAATAAACGGCAAAAAAAATCGTGGCTAAATTCAATGGTCAATTGGTTTCTTCTTCTTTCGCTCTAGTATTATGTAATCAAATGACAAAGATAGGCTATTTTCCATGATGGTCATTATTCGTAGATTGAAAAATTCTTGTTTTTTTTTCGTTTCAATTTCCATTTTCTGATGTTTTTCTCGTTAATCCAAAACGTTTTGATTTTTTTTTTTTTTTTGATTGTCGAAACCATATGATCGTATTCGAAATAAGACAATAAAATGATAAAGTTTCATTCATATACCTTTATAAATTCTGGATAAATTTTCAGAACACAGCAGTAGACAACTAAAAAAAAATCGAATTCAATTCAATTCAATTCGTACGCGCATCGAATCATCAACAAGGTTCAAGTGAAAAAAAAATGAATTTATCAATTTTTTTTCTCACTTTATGTTTGTGGGTGTGAATAAAAAAAAGAAGAAAAAAAATATTCATCGTTTTCATTTCATTTGATTTCGTTTTCACTATATATATATTATATCGTGAATACATACATTTCGTTTTGAAATTGGAATAACAATAACAATAACAACAACAACAACAACAACAGAAGTAGAAAAAAAAATTTCAATTTGATTTGTTCGATTCATCGTCATTGACAATTGAATTGAATTTTTTTTTTTTTTTTTTGGTAAAATTCAATTTTTCTCTCTTGTTCAGAATTCGTAAATGAAAAGAATAATAATAATAACAAAAGTTTAAACAGCTGCATACTGCTGCTTCTGCTGAACCCGACTCGAACAAAAAAAATTTTCATCATATACTCTTTATTTAAATGGATGAATGGATGGATGGATGGATATGGTTGTCGAATGTGGATAAAAGAAAAAATAAAAATAAAAATCGATACAAATTAGACACAAGCACTAAACATCCATCGAGCATCGAACAACGGGTTGTATCAATTGGAACAATAATTTGTCCATACAGTAAGCTTGTCGTATTTCTTTGTTTAAGATTGAAAATGTTCCGGAAAAATTCTTCACATGGTAGATGTAAAAATTTTTCTCGGTAAAAAAGTTTTTTTTATTTAGTGTTCGTTAAATTATATTCTGTAGAATGCTGGTTATTCTTTATGGCTTTTCAATCTTTTTTTGGGGGGGTTTTTTCCATCCATTTATCCAGTTTTGTTGCGGTATTTGTAGAAAAAATTAACCAAAAACAGTTGTTGGGATCATTATTCGAAACTGGAAAATAGACTGGACATAACAACAAAAATTACGGATAAACGTCTTATTTTATGCCTCGAGGGTCTGACTTTATTCGATTTATTTTTTCTTCCTCACGTTATTTCGTGTTTCCAGTCGTGTCGATGATGAGTAAAAATATTGCATAACCATGGACCTTGATGATCCAATGAATTCAAGTGAAATTGAACATTTTATAACATTCGAAGTCTTACAATCATCATTGATCATCCCATATACCCACCACACACAGATGACGATCGAAATTCGCAAATTCTTCAGAATATTCTTCAGTGGAAACATGTTCAATGATGTTAAACTTTACAATTATCATAAAATGGTTCCATGAAAATGAAATGAACCAGAAAAATAAAACAGAAAAACGATCAAAACAATGACTACTGGCTGTACGTTTAAATATTTTTTGTTTTTGTTGTTGCTTTTCATTGTTGTTTTGATCAGTTTTTTATGACAAAAATTCAGAAAAGATTCAAATAATGGATTCAGGAACTTTATCTTTTTGTTCTCATTCCGACGATATGAATTGAACATTTGTTTGAATGGAGAGAAAAAAAATGAACACTTTTTTATAATACAAATTTAAGATATTTTTTTTTGAATGAAATTCGATATGAGGATCCAGACAATAACGACGATGACATTGAACACACATCTAAGCAGTGGGGACAAACAAAATGAATGTGAAATGAATTTTAAAATCATAGAATCCATTCTGTTTCCATTGTGATTGAATCTAAAAGTGAGAAAGAAATGTTTTTTTGAATTATATGGCTGTCGAATGTTGCAAATTACCATTATTATGTATGATGCAAACCAATATTCTGAAATATTTTGTTACAAATTCTTGAATTTCATTCATCAATAATATATTCCAATTTTATTTTTGATATTTTTCTTCTTCCGGTGCCCGTTTTCCTTTTGATAATAATCAGCAAATTCAATTGTTGAATCAACAATAACCAAATTGATTGGTAAACATTCAATTGAACAACAACAACAATCGAAAGATTCGTCCATTACTTATCGAATTGAATTGTATGATGATGATAATAAAAGTATTAATCGATTAATTGAACAACCATTACAATCATCTGAATTTGTTGTTCATATTGATCGACAATATTTTGATAATGACCATCATGATGACGACTATGATGATAATCAGAAAATTATTGGCCACTTTTCGGTTCAATTATTGGATGAACCAAATTCAACAACAACGACAACGACTAATCACCTGGGAAAATATCGTATCAAAATGATTGCCATGGTCAATAAGAATCGATTATTGAAACAAATGAAAATGGAGGAAAAAACTTTGTATTCAAAACATCGACAGCAACAAATGCTCGATAGATCAATGAATGGTGAATCAAATCATTATTATGAACACAATGATGATTCTGATGACGATGAATGGATAATCATTTCTAATGAAGAAATTCTATTCAACGCATCAACAATAATTAATGACAATAGATTACAATCATTTAAATCGACTGCAACAAATTCTAAATCCGTTTATACTATCAATGATGATTACGATGATAAAAGTCGTCATGTCGGACAACAACCATATAATGTGGAAAATGGAGAAAAATCATCCGGAACATTTGTTGTTGTTGGTAAGAATTTCGTTTTTATTTTATTATAACTAATCTACTGAATTTTTTTCCCTACTTGTTTTAAGCTCCAAAATCATTTGCCATTGATAATAGTAATGGTGGTGGTGATAATGTTGATGATGATGACAGTGATAATCAAAATGGTGTTGATAATCATAAAATTGATGGACTACAACAGCAACAACAACCACCACAACAACAACATAGTGGTCCATTATTTCGTCCATTATTATTATTATTGTTTTCTGTTGCATGGTTAACCATTGGTGTAGTATTGATACTCGTTCTTGTTTATTCATCATTACGATTTTGTCGTTCCATACGAAAACGTCAGTCGACAACGACATCATCATCATCATCGTCGTCGTCTAAAAAAAATGATCATCCTGACGAATTGTCATCAAATGAAAATGCAAAACAATCATCATCGCCTGAATTATGGAATAAAAAATTGAAATCAAAATCCATCGAAAATACGAATGAAGACGAGGAATCAAATGACCTAATAATCAATGAACATCAATGTGGGCAGAACTTTACAATCATAAAATTGAATCAATTCGAATCGGATTCAAATTCCGATCCATCCATCCTTAAACATCTATCAAATGATGATGAACAAGATGATGAACAGGTAATCTAATAGAAGTTTCTTAAGAAAATACAAATAATTTTTTCCCATTCTTAATTTCGGTTGATTTTTCGAAAACGCCTGCCATAAAAAATCTACAACTAAAAAGAATATTCCGAAATGTAATTCACATGTGGCCGTTGTTTGGAATGATGTAAATATAGCCAAATCTAATGTTACTACCTCAGCTGCATCATCATCATCGAAAAACGACGACAACAACAGCTATGAATAATGATTACCATCATATGAATTCATTTTCAACATCTACATCATCATCAATTGGTTTTTATGTAGCTACAGCTATGTCTTCAAATGGTACTGTTGTTGCTGCTGATGATGTTGCAAAATCTAAAACAACCACTCCTACTTCGATATTATCAAGAATAAATTCTATACATCTTGATGAAAATAGTATTGAACAGGAACTACCAATATCATCAAATGAATATGTTAATTTAGTTACCGAACATATGACTACGGATTTTATTCCATCCACACAACTATCCGGAAATGAATCATCCACTACATCATTATCATTGAATCCAATTGTTAGTATGGTCACATCATCTGCAACTAATTCTACACACCACCCAATAACAAAAAACACAGGAACAATTCTTCAATATGAAATGGAATTACAAAAAAATAATAATAATTGTGATCCACAACAACAGCAGCAGTCGTTTAATTTAAGTAACAATAATAATAGCCATCATCATCATCGTTATGAACCAAATGTAGATCATCATCATCTTGGCCATAATAATAGTAATGATAATGCTAATTTTAATGCTAATAATAATATGAATGTTTCAATTCCAGTTGCACATATTCAAGATCATTGTCATGATATTTGTCTTGAATATTATGATAATCACAATAATAATCATCATTTGAATAACCGACAAATAACTAATCATCATTTTGCTACATTGCAACAACAGAATGTACATCTTATGGATGATAATAATAATCAGCATCCTCAATATTCTGATCTTCACAACAAAATTCAAGATTCAGACAGATTTTTCCTTACACAACAACAACAGAATCAAGAATCATTACCTTTTTCAACAATGGCAACAACAATAGCTACATTGAACAATTCTATTTCAAACAATAGATGTGATAATAATAATGATATGGCAACAATTGTATCCAAACAATATCATCAACCACAACCACCACTACTAACATCATCATCATCAACAACAACATATCAGGATCATATTCAGAATTCATCTTCATTTTTGCAAACAATGTCGACAAAATTACAACAGCCACAACAACAACAAAAATTATCAATGAATATTTTATCCATGAATGGTAACCAACAACAACAGGCAGCCTTATTCGTTTATGTTCCATCATCATCATCATCATCAACTACAGTGAATAAATTTGATTATAATTCAACAAATTCATTGATAAATAATAGCAATGAAGATAATAATAATAATAATGATGATAAAAATGTTGGTCATCTGGCTGTTTTTGTTCCACATGATCGCAATAATAATAAGGATGATGATGATGATGATAATAATAATTGAATTGTGGACTGAACATTTTCAATGGTCGAAAAAATTGAAATATGAATATTCTTTTGTTTATTATTGTTCGATTCTTCTGGTTGGTTTTTTTTGTTTTGAAATTCTGAGAATTCATATGAACATTTTTGATTATTGATTATTATTATCATCATTATATTTCATTATTGAGTGGATTTATAATATAATATCAATCCATCAATCAATCAAACAATAATAATATTAATAATTTCAACAACATTCCAATGACAAAAAAAAATTATGCAATCACAACAACAACAACAAAAAAAATCAAACAACGAACAAAATTTATTCAGTAAATCAAGTCAGAATAAAATGAACAACAAAATAAACAAAAGAAAAATTCCACAAAAAAATGGAACGACAAGAACAACAACAACAACAACAACAAAAAGAACGATGATGACATTGATTTCATTCACTTAATGTCTAATGAATCTGTACGTGAATAACAAAGACAAAACTAAATGCCTTATATATCGATGGAATTGCATATTGAATAGCATTATTTTTTATTTTTGTTAGTTAATGATGATGAAAGAGATTATTGTAAACAAAACACGATGAACCATGCCAAAATAAAATTCAACATCCAACACAACGTTTTCATTTTTTTTTTGTTATTTGTTATTATTTTTTTTTTATTCAATGTCGATTTTCTCAAAGTTTATCATACCAAAGTTGAATATAGAATTTTTCTTTTTTCTTCTATCTTTTTTTTGGGAAAAATTCACCAATCATTGAAACAGATATGAGAAGGATGGAGTTTTTTTTTCCTTTTTTTCTCCCTCCCAACACTATTTTCATTCGCTATTCGATTCTTTTCAATTGAAATTCTATACTTTTTTTTTCTCTACCATTTTCAATACTGATTTGAATTCAAAATTCCATGCCGTTGTTGTATGCGAAATGATACTTGTTCCATTCAAGTTTGATTCGTTTTTTATTTTACAAAAAAAAAATGTTTATTCATGTTGTGTTTATGTGTGTGAGTGTATGGAAAAAAACGAACGATAAATTCATTCGATTCACACTGCAACAACGACAACAACAACAACAACAAACGAGGAATTCAAGCGAGAAAAAAAAGACAAACATTTTTATTCAATTTGAATTTTTCTGTTGCCATCATCATCAAAGAATTTTTTTTTTGCTGGAAAAAGACACATGAAGCAATTGATAAGATAAGATACACCAATAACATTATATATATATGAATGATTCGTCAATTTAATTTCTTCACTATTATTATTATCGTGTGTTTGTTTGTGTATTATTCACATTTCCCCCCCCCCACCACCACCACCATTAATAGAATCGAGTTAGCTATTTTAGTCGATTTAGTGGATTCTTATTAACGGCAACACATATATATAATATATATTTTACAACAACAAAAATATCGAAATCAACGGAAATTGAAACAGTTTCCTGTATCGGCACATTATTATGTGTTTATATTATTATTATATACATTCACATAATCGCTTATTATATCATTATGAATTTGTTTTGTTACTTCGCTGAAAAAAAAACTACACGATAATCATTTTGATGTGAAGAATGGAGAACAAAAAAAAAAAAAAAAAAATTTTTTCTTTTTTTTCACATTCTTATGACAATAACAAGTCTCTTGTTTTGAATATGATAAAAGTTTTTTTTTTGTTTTGTTTTGTAAAGAGCTGTTATTTTTTATTGTTCATTTTGTTATTGCTCAACAACAAAATGATTCCTTGAAACAATGTGATGACCATCATTGGCAAGTCACTTTCAAAGCCACTTTCATCATCATCATCATCATCATCATATATGAGATTATTATTCGGGATAAAAGAATTCCAAATAAATTCTAAATCTTTAAACATGGTAATATTTTTCATCTGAATTGTATGTTCGAATTTTTATTTTTATATGTAATCAAATGATGTACATGTCATATATAAACAAAATCACAATTTAAATACAATTCGAATTCAACTTTTGTTTTTCTTTTCTCTCCTTCCTTCTTGTTTTTTTTTTGTTCTTCTTTAGCTATATATTCTGTTTTTGTCGTTTGTTGAGGATTATTTGCAAATTATTATGATGATGTCGGTGATGGTGATTGCAATTTTGAATGAACATTGTTTTTTTTTTTTTTTGGGAAAAACGAATCAAATTTAAATTTACATTTGAAATATACTAGTAGTAGTAGTAGTAGTAGTCAATCAGATGTTGTGAATAAATCAACAATAAATTTTTGTTTGATCCAGTATTCTTTGTATGTTGAAAAATTTTTTTTTTCTAAAATTGACTATACAACAAACAAACAAACAAACAGTTCATCTGATATGGTCATTGAATGAACCAACCATTTTTCACACCATGAGAATATTTGTATAATAATAAAATGGATAATTCATAATTAAATTTAAAACAATAGATCTTGGAATATCTATGAAACAGGAGTCTTGATTTTGGAAGTGGACCTGTTATTTTAAATGAATGATTATACTTGCCAAAATCATATATTTCAAATAACTAATAGAATCAATCAAGAGTTTCGAATGAAACAAAATAAAACGAAGCAAAAATCGATCGAATCATTGTTTTTTTTTCTCTCTCTCTCTATTGATTTTTATTTTCTTTTCCATCAAATGGAACAAGAATATACTTGCCAATCACATCTCTTTATGTAGATATTTTAATGTTGCCGAAATTTTTTTTCTGCTTATTTTGATTCATTTGAATGTAAACAACACATGGGGGTGTGTGTATGATTGAATTATTTAGTAATAATGATGATAATGATGGCGGTAGCATTTGTAGTTGGTTTATATTTTTATTTGCATTCGAATTTCTTATTTTTTTTCTTGTATATGCAAATATTTTTTTTTGTTTATTAGAATCAATTCAATTTCGAATACAATCGAAATCGATTCGTTCATCATCATCATCATCATCATTGTCGTCGTAATCTCATCACATACATATTCTAGTGTCTTAAGACCGATGAATTTTGAATAATCAATTCAATGATTGAATGAATTTTTTTTTGTTATTTTTTGTTTCTGGATCGTTTTTGTTTGTGTGTGTGTGTATATGTCCAGTGTATATTCTTCCCGATGACTATATATAATATATGACCGTAATTATATTATAAGAGAAAATATCGAATAACAAATACACACACCGCCTACATGCAGACACAACGCCCAATTTGAAAAATAATTAATTGTTTGTTTGAAGAGAGAATTTTTTTTTGTTTTGTTTTGATCTACCACACTTTTCGCACAATTAAAAAATTTCTGTACTTGTATTATGCTCAAACACAAAAACTATTCACCCACCCACACACATATACACACACAGAGGTAAATTGTGAAAATTGTTTGGAAATTAGAACATCAAACAACGACGACGACGACGAAATGAATAGTTTTCTATTTCCTGAATGAAAATATTAAGTTTCTCGTTGTTGTTGTCGATGTTTGTTTGTACAACCGTTCTTTTAAAATGGAACTGTAACTCTTTGGAAATCGAATGACCCAACGATAATATCACCATCATCATCATCATCATCTAATGCGATCTATTCTTATATTATTTTCTTATTCATTCAAGAATATCAATCAAACAATGAAAAAATAAAGTATGGGTGACTGGCTTTGAAAGCATTATATGCGAAGCAAATAATTTTCGTTTTCATTCATTCTATGGACATTGTCATCATCATCAACAACAACAACAACAACATTATCACTGAAAAAAAAGATTCATCAGTGATCAATCATCGGATCCAATGACAATGACATCACCAATGAGTGTGCACAATACACAACAACCAACTTTGTTCATCATCAACAACAATGGAATACAATGTTTATCTTATTCCACAATCATTTTTTTACCACTGGCCATAATTTTTGTCAAGTCTATGAGAAATGGAAATGGACAACGAACGAAAAAAAAAATCGAATGTTTATAAACGAGAAAAAAAATTGCTTGGAAACTTTTTTTTCATCTTTTTTGTTCAATTCCCATAACGGAACTTTCGCGTTGATGGACAATAGCATTCATAAACGATTTTACCGATGATTTTTGTCTGTTTGTTTATTACATCTAACTATTGTAATTCCCTGAATATTTTATTCCTATTTCTATTGCTGTAACAAATTGATTGAACCAGAAAAAAATTGCAACAATATCATCGTTAAAGAAGAGATTTTATTTTTATTTGAAAAATGTTTTTTTGTATAAAAAAAATTATCAAAAAAATAAAAAAAAAAATGGAAATGACTAAAATATTTGCAAACCTATGTCTATTATTTTTCTGTCCTAGAGGAGATCATGGAAAAAAAGAATGAATGAACAGAATTGATGATAACCCACCCGATCCAATTGGAAGAAAGAAATTTTCCAATTTTTAAAAATAATCCCGCATGAGGATAAATGAATGGATGTGCGTATGGAAAAAATAATCGATTCGAATGTTATTATTCACTATTTCGACATTTATAGATCATTTTTGTGCAAGTGTAGAAGAGGTATTAATCATTCAATCAATCGATCCATTGCAATGGTTGTACTTGCAGTTGCTGTACTTGATTCACTTCCTCTTCCTTGATTAACAACATCATTATCGATATGATGATCATCATTATTATTACTATCGTTATCATTGTTTTGATCATTAATGGCCATAATATTTGATGATGATTTATCAATCGAATTGATTGTTTTCGATTTATTTTTAGCATTCTTCAAACGATCATCTTTACCATTATTATGAATGATAAATGTTGAACGCATCCAATGACATGGCTTTTTAAATCTGTCACCAATCATTTTGATTGACGATCCATTCGTTGTGACAACATTACCATTCGCTGTGGATGTTGTTGGTTGCAATCCATTTGAATCCATTTGTTGTTCATTATTTTGTGAATAATTTGATTTAAATGTTAAATTATTCGATTGTTTTTTTCTACGTTGTTCTTTTTGTTTCATTAATAATTGTTTATGTTGTTTTGATTGCAAACGATTCGCTTCTATATCCATAACATTCGATGATGATGTTGTTGTTGTTGTTGTTGATGATGATGTTGATAATAATCGATCATTATGAATAGTATTAATGCCATTATTATTTGTATTCATTGTTGCCGTCATAGTTTTGAATGTTTTTGTTGTTTTCATTGTACAACATAGACAAATCATTCCACCAATAATAATGATAATAAAATGTATTATATGCGCTGTAAGTATCATATGTTGTACATTCCATTGATCAACTGTTGTTGTTGTTTGTTGATAATCAAAATTATGATGATAATAGATCAAATCACCAATACGATATTGTTCAATGAACCATATGATTGTTAATAATGTTATTGATGTACGAAACCATTTGTTCGATGATGATGATCTTTGTGATCTACTATGATGGCCATTATCATTATCATAACAATGTTTACCGGTTAACATTAATGATATGATTGCTATGAATGCAATCAATTCTTCAATAAACGTATTAAATATGGCCAATATAAATAAACGTGGTAATATTGAACGAGTGATCATCGGTGTTATCGATGCAGATGATGATGATGATGATGGTGATAATCCTTGAATCTGTAGCTGTGAATATAATGATGTAAGAAAACGTTTTTCTGGATCACCATTGCCAACGGCATTATTATTAGTAATACGACCGGCACCACGTGATCCAAGTCGATTTTGAACATCAACAATTTGTCTGGTTGTTTCAATACACAATACAATCCATAATATCATCAATACAATCATTAAAATGATGAATATGGTTCGTATTAGTTTATCAATAATAAAACAGCAAAGCATTTTTAATTTTTATTTATGATTTTAAAAACGACAATGTTGTCTCGAATACAATCTAATACAGAATGAGAATTTTTATCAAATGAATCCGACACAAACAGAAATATGGGAAAATGGAAAAATGTCAAGAACCTTTTGTGGAATCGAGTTGTAAGAGGTGGAGAGAAGGACGATTCACTATCGATAATCGAACGAATTCTATATTTCCTTATTGATATTCGATTCATTTTGATGATTCATTTTTTTTTTGGATTCAATTCGATAATTCTTCCTGATCTCGAATATCGATTTCGAAATGAAATGTTATTTTTCACTGAATTTATTTATTGTTGCCTCATTTTTATTTTCAATAACCAAAAAAGTAACTGGATGGCCAATAACCGTTACCAATGGTTACAATGTTGAAGTTTCAATGTGTTTTTTTTGTTGTGTGTATCTTTCATTCATATCATTGTTCCATATCAAACAAGGTTATTAACCTTGGACTTGTATGAAACACATGGAACTTATATATCAATTAAATTGTTATCACAGAATGTATACATTTTATTCAGTTGGGTCATTCCGAATTGAGATTGTATGACGTCTATTTCGGCCACCCATTGATTTGTATGACACATCCATATTTGACCATAAAAAAACATGATTATGGAATTGGTTTTATTGACCATTGTGAATGATTAATCAATCATTCCTAACAAGAAAAAAAACCTCACAATATATATGGCACACTGTCATTTTTTTCAGGCAAATTATCAATCGAATTCAAATAAAGCCATCATCATCGAGATCATACGATCATGATCATCGATTTATCGATTTAGATATGACGGAAAAAGGAAATATGTTGCACCAGAATGACCTTATTTTTTATTTCTTGTTCTTACTTCCATACGATATAGATAATTACCTGTTTATTGTGTTTGTTTTTCAGAGACATGACAAACGACAAAACCCAAAATATCATTGATCAATCATTTGATCGATTGAACATCAAAAAAAAAAATCGAAACGAGGTGATAGACCTTCACTACTCATATATGGGCGTATATTTTATTCGATTTTTTCCTGGTTAACAATGTGTGCATCCCCTCCCCATACACGCACAACAGAAAAAAAATCCAGCATCAACTAACAAAAAAAAATGTCCAATTTATCATTATTAACCATTTGAAAATTATCACTAGATTTTATCATAATTTTCGTTTAAAACTAAAACATTAAAAAAACATGTTATTTTTCATACGAAATATTTTCTGGATTCTATTGTTATTCATATCATGTTTATCATTAATAATTGAATGGTTCAATTTAATATCGAAACAACAAATTTCTATAATAACAATGGCTAATAATCGACGAATCAAATTCTGTAAATTAGATCATCTAATCGAATGTTTTATCGAACCGAGCCTTTTTCTAAGTGCACAATCAAACGGTACTGGTATACCAAGCAATGTGGATGATTTTGAACAATTCTGTTTGTAAGTTTTGATTATGAATTTTCTAGAATTTGAATATTTTTATTATCATTATTATTATTTTTTTTTTTGCTCAAGTAATCAACATGATTATGGACCATATTGTGCACGGAAATGGTTTCATCGTTGTGGTACACCATTACATTCGATTTTTTTCGAACGTCTATATTTACAACCATTTCAAGAGAATTTACGTCGATTCTGTCAACCAAATGGAACGATTCAAAATGGTAAGCAAAAGCAAAATAATTCTTTTTCTTGTTTTTAAAAATTAATAATATGAGTTGAAATCATTCAAGATTTTCTCAACATTTCATCATGTTTAATCGATAAAGTTAAATTGACAGATGAATATCGGCATCGATGTATATATCGATTACAAACATCATATGAATGGATCCATGATCAATCGAGACAAAATGCGAATTTTACAAAATTTTATCAAAACACATGCTGTGCATATTATGATTGGGAACATTGTGTAATGGAAATGTTAATGGTTAAATGTGGCCGACAATCACAACAAATGTTTCACACAATGATTGAATATAATTCATTAAGTATATTGAATAGCCTCTGTCCACGTGATGAATATGATTTTGGTAAACAACAATGTGATCCGATTGAATTTCATGCACCAAACGATTATCATCCAAAAGGTATTCATTCGAATAGCATCGTAAGCTATCTATTCAGTTATTATTGTCCAAATATTGGCTATGGAATTGATGATCAACAGTGAGCAAATTTTTATTCAATAAAATTAACTAAAAAAATAACGGTGGATATTTCTACAATCGCAACAATTGTTCAACAAGATAATGGGAAATATTCGAATAACGAACATGTGGAAAATGTCCAGCATCTTTGAGCTGAAATGATGTCATCATCGTTGATATTGATGGCGATGGTATCGAAAGTAAATCATCCGTATCAATCGAAATAATCTGATTTGATATTTGTAATAATTCATGGAGTTTATCAATTGAATATTTTGATACTAATCGTTCATCAGTACCATACGTTATGAATCCAGGCATTTTTTGTTGTTTCAACCGTTCTAATCGTCGGATTGAACCACGAATAACTTTATCTGGTATATTTTGGGCATAACAACACATTAAAAATAAATCATCAATATTATCAAATTTATATGGTGGAATTTGAAAGTTCGTTGCTTTTAATAATTTTGTCAATAAATGTGACTGAGACATTTTCAATAGGATTTTTGCACCACGAATCAATTTCGGTTCAATTGCTTTTATGCCAAATTCTGGTGCATGAAAACCAAGTGATCGAATTTGAATACCACATGGTGGTCGTTCCCAAAGCATCAGGCATGTATGTACACCAAATGAATGGCCAATTAGACAATCTATTTGATCGATTTTCAATTGTTTTAAAAAATCCTTAAAACAATAATATTTTTCATCGAATGTATGCCAATATTGAAAATTTGTTCGACGTGTATATCCATAATTTGGTTGATTTGGAACGATGACGCGAACGTTTTTTTGATGAAAATGTTGAATAAGTTTGGTGAATGTTCGATAAGTATCGGCTGTTCCATGTATGGCTAAAATTACTTTGTCATATCGATGATTTGGTTGCCAATTATCCACATATTCAATGGTTATATCCAATCCTTCGGATGGTGATTTACGAAATAATTTTGGCTGCTCTTGACGTAATTGATCATAAAGACCGACACAGGTTCTGTATGTAATAGTTTTAATGAATTCGGATGGAATATCCTGTAATTTAGATGATGAATAATAACGTATACAGGTTAAAAGTGTTAATTTTTTTCCATAAATTCGGAGAAACATTTTTAACCAGAAATCCAGCTGATTAATATTTTTTTGTTTAAATTCAAGTACATGTGTGTCACCAAATACAAATAATGACGCAGGATCAACCATCTTTTGGCAATTGATAGAACCATATCCTAATATAGATTTTGTAAAATATCTACTAAATATTTAATTTGTCAACATTCATTGATTAGTTTTTCAATCAAAAAATTTGTAACATTTGAATATTTGTGGTGTGGAAAATGACGTCCATCTTTGACTATGATTTTCTTGATTGTACTATTGGCATCCTGTGAAAAATTAGCAGTAATTATTGTGGGTTCATCTCGATCGATAAGAATTGCTTGATCATCATTTATGTTAAGTAATTTGTATAATTGTTGCTGTGCACTTTTGGCTATTATTCTTTCATCTGAAGAATATATAGTAAAACCAGGTATTTTCATTTTATTCAATAATCGAATTTTTGCCGGCGAACTTTTAATTGCTTGTTCATCCAGAATAATAGTTAATAAATGGAAAAGTTCATCAATATCGGTAAATTTAAACGGTATGCTTTTAGATTGATGAATTTTCATCCAGTTTAACAGACGAGACAAACGTTCAGATTTTGATAATGGCAATATCAATTTTGTCATCTTATATAAATTATCACCTAAATTACCTAATAAAAATTGTGGTGCAATCATTGCTATTGATTTGATTCGTAAACCTTGTGGTTTCTCTAACAACACTATGCTTGAATGATTACCATATGAATGGCCAACAATACAATCAATCTTGTCAATGTTTAAAATACGAAATAAATCTTGTAGTAAGTCATATTTTTCATCACTTGAATGCCAAAATGAATAATTAGTTGCACGTGTATGGCTGAAATCGGGAAAATTTGGCACGACAATTCGTACATCAGACCGATGTTGAAAATGACGAATCAATGAAGTGAATGTTCTATAAGTATCGGCCGTACCATGCAGAGCTACAATTGTTTTCTTCGGTTTTTGATTTGATTGAGTATCAACATAATCAATTCTAATATCAACACCTTCAGATGGTGATTTTCCATAAAATCTAGGTAATCGTAATCTTAATTCATCATAAACATTGATACAAGTACGAAATTTTATCGTTTTGATAAATTCTTTCGGAATTTCGGCAGCCGTCGACAATGATAATGACTTTAATCGTTGACATTGATGAATGTTGTCCAGTAATCGATTCCGTAACATTATGAGGATGGAAAATTTAAAATTATTATGATGAACTTGAAAAAGATCGAACAGCCAGAAACCAACCATATGTTGATCTTTTAAAATTTAGGTACGAATGTTTGCAAATACAATAAGGCGGAATAAATCGCCATCTTTTGTGCATTGATAGAACCATATAAGAATCGAAAATTAAATTTTTTATTAAAAACAAAATGTATTTATTCGTCAACATTCATTGATAAGTTTTTCAATCAAAAAATTCACAATATTAGGACATTTTTGATGCGGTAAATGGCGTCCATCTTTTATAATGATTTTTTTCATTGAATTATTAAACGAAAAATTGGAAGCAAATATTTCGGGATCATCTCGATCTATATGAATCGCTTGATCATCATTTATGTTGAGCAATTTATATAATTCTTGTTGTGCAAGCTTGGATATTATTTTTTCATCAGATGAATACATGATGAAACCGGGTAATTTCATTGCATTAATTGATTGAACTCTTGCCCGTGAATCCTTGAATGCTTGTCGATCCAAAACGAGAGTAGATAAATGAAAATATTCATCGATATTGGTAAACTTGAACGGTACGTGTTTAGATTGATGAATTTTCATTCTGTGTAACAGGCGAGATAAAAGCTCTGATCTTGACATAAGTAGCATCAATTTTGATATCTTATATGTATTATCACTTAAATTATATAATAAAAATTGTGGTGCAATCATTGCCAATGATCTGATTTGTAAATCTTGCGGTTTTTGCAACAACGCCGAAGTTGGTTGACTTCCAAACGAATGGGAAACCAGACAATCAATAATGTTAATATTTAAAATACGAAATAAATCCTGTAGTAATTGATATTTTTCATCACTTGAATGCCAAAATGAATAATTAGTTGCACGTGTATGACTAAAATCGGGAAAATTTGGCACAACAATCCGTACATCTGGTCGATTTTGAAAATGGCGAATTAATGGAGTGAATGTTCGATAAGAATCGGCCAAACCATGAAGAGCTACAATTGTTTTTTTCGGTTTTTGATTTGATTGAGTATCAACATAATCAATTGTAAGATCAACACCTTCAGTTGGCGATTTTCTATAAAATTGAGGTAATCGCAATCTTAATTCATCATAAACATTGATACAAGTACGAAATTTTACTGTTTTGATAAATTCTTTCGGAATTTCGGCAGCCGTCGACAATGATAATGACTTTAATCGTTGACATTGATGAATGTTGTCCAGTAATCGATTCCGTAACATCGTGGTGGAAGGAATCTAAACAAAAAACATTCAACAATTAATATTGAAATGATTTAAATAATTATGACACACTTGTACCTAAATGACTGAATTAACATAATCTTACAAACTCGAAAACTCGATTTAAATGTATGAAATATTCTTTTCATGTATCGAAAAAAATATCGATAGCGTTGTTCATCATCAAATCATCTTTGCTGAGTGTTGAGGGTGTTTATTTTTTTCCATTATTTATCTATTTCAATTTGGATTCTGAACTCGTTTGATATTGATTTCGCATCGAAAGATTAGTTTTCTTTAATTTCCAAATAGCTGTGTATAATATCAAATCAAGTTAAATCACCGAAAATGTCCTCTCCATCGAACGATGATTCATTGAAACCAATTTATGGACCATTTTTCGGCATAATGGGCTGTGCTTCGGCAATGATATTCAGCTCGATGGGTGCAGCATATGGTACAGCTAAATCTGGTATTGGTATTTCGTCGATGGCCGTTATGCGTCCTGATTTGATTATGAAATCAATTATTCCGGTTGTTATGGCCGGTATTATTGCTATTTATGGTCTAGTCGTATCGGCTTTGATTGCCAACAATATTAAACCAGGCGGTAAAGAGGGTGGATATTCATTGTTTAATGGATTTCTTCATATGGGTTCGGGTTTATCGGTTGGATTTGCTGGATTAGCTGCCGGTTATGCTATCGGACTGGTTGGTGATGCTGGTGTACGTGGTACATCACAACAACCACGTCTATTTGTTGGTATGATTTTGGTATTGATTTTTGCCGAAGTATTGGGCCTATATGGCTTGATCGTTGCATTGGTTTTGACAACAAAAGCATCGTAAATCGTATGGAATCAATCAATCAATCTATAGCAATTCCAATTCTATTCCAGACCAAAATTCGTTTTTTTCTTTCTCCATATCTCATCATTTTAAGTTTATTCAATAATCAAGATATTATAGTTATTTCATTTCATAATTATTATTTATGTGCGTGTTCGTTTTTTTTTTGTGATTATTTCTTGTAATTCATCAATCTATATTGAAAATTATGAAATTTATTTGTAAATAAATTGATTGTTGGGAAAAAATTCATTGAATATAAAAAATATAAAATTAAATTGAATTTCTGCAGATAGATAGCGCCACGAAATTAGGATTTTGTTTTTTTGTTTTTGCTACATCACAGAAAAAAAAGTGCGCGAGTACTCGCGATTTTTGCAAGTATTTCGGCTATTTCTTGGTGACTATTTGAGTGTATATAGTCGAACAATCGAAATTTCGCGAGTTTACTCGCATGCCATCACTTTTTTTTCTTTGCAATCATAAATTTCCACATGTATAATAAATAATCAATTGATTTGATTTGATTGTTATTTGAATGATTTACATTTACGAAATAAAATACAATTGGCCATCCGATAATGGATTCATTAACACCATCATCGTATCTGACATTGTTGGATGAAATTGCACTCGAAGGTCTTAATGGTATTACATTTCCTTCGCTTTGGATACGACTACATGATCGTGATCGCTATCTAACTACATTGAACAAACCTAAAGTTTTTGGATTTGATGATTACGGCGATTCAAATGGATCAAAGCTTAAAAATTTCGTACTCAATGTTTGTCTTAAAGAATCCGAAAGAGGTAAGTGAACTACATTCATTGGAGAAATAGCAGAATTCTTCAATTGTTTACTTGTTGTAGGTAATATCCAATTTTATCGCACTAAAAACGCTCAACGAAAGGTTCAGATCTATGATCGAAATAATTATTTTGTACAAGAGACCGGTACATTATTGGTCGATGATTCTCAGATACCAGATAATCTTTATCCGCCTGTGATTGGTGTAAAACCTACATCTAATGAATCAAATCCAGACGCACAGATACTCGGTTCTTGTGTCGACTATCATAGCCGAGTGAATATTACCGCCAAAATTCTTAGAGATCGACCTACAAATTTTGATCAATTCGAAAGCAAATATAGCGAACAAATGTTACAAATCGTAATGGTCGCATCACAGAAACTTCGTGCTATCTCATTGTTTGGAGCTGATCGTTGGTTTGAATACGATCATTTAAAACCTGAGTGTTATTTGATTCTTGAATCGATTGGCCTAAAACGTTGGTATGGTGAGATAAATTTTGGCAAAGAAACGCCTCAGTATCTAGATCCAAAAATTCGTGCCTCTTTCTATTATTTTCGTAAAATTTTGACCGATGAACGATTGATATTGTCCATAACGAACACCCTGTTCAAAGCCAAACGACAACAAGTTTCACAAGCAATCGTAGCTTATTTGCCTAGATTCCGTCCGAAAATGTCCTATCCTAATGATTCGAAAATGATTGCCCTCTCTCGTTTGTTTATACAAATTGGTCGTAATCGATTATCTCTCTCTGATGATATTCTACGAGAATTTTTTCTCCAACAATTCAAAAATTGTGTTCCATTGAAATTACTGAGAAGAATCATGGAAAAATATTCCGAGTTTTTTCGTATTAAAGAAGATGATGATGATGGAACAGTAATTGAATATCAAAGATCATTGAATCTACATCCATTGCATTATGATGATTTTTTTCGAATGGTATCCAACACAGTCCAAGATGGTCTAGATCGTACCACATGCGATGGTGATGACAATGATGATGATTATAACGATGATGATGATAATGTTGATGACAATGAACCTGATGGCGATGTACTCATGGACATGGAAGATGATGACTATGATGACAATGATTCAGAAGTCTTTGAACAATCGCAGACAAAACTACAGCGATGTGACCTAGGTAAATTATTCGATGATTTTGGTGTCGACATTGATAATGACAAAAATGATCCACTTGAAGCGATCATGTCGGATTCAAATTTTGATTACAATGCATTTTTCAATCAACCAAAATTGGAATCCACCAAAACTTCTTTGAAAGATATTGTTCCGAAAATAAGTGCCAACATTTTATCGTTATGTCATGAACCGGATAAAGTTATAGTTATTCCGACAGTTCAAGAAATCAAACAAAATCATCTCACGCCATTAACAATGCATATTCATGATCGTCGATTTAGACGTTATTTTCTCACTCCAAATCATCCATATCATTATATTACGCCAAGTCATTCAGGTGAAAGGCTAAAATTATCGCTTGCTCGATTACAGCAATTACCTCGTTATCTGGATGATCGTATAATGAATTTATTGGCCGTATGTGGTCCATATTCGAAGAGAAAATTGATCAATATCTGTGATCTACCGGTCAATATCATACGTTTAATGTTACGTGGTTTGAAAGAATCAGGCAACATAACATTCACCGTGAAGCGAGTTGGTCGTCAATCAATTCACATGTTCCAATCAAACATTTCGACACGACATTCAATTGTTCAACAGCCACAATCTACCATTGTGGATGCTGCCTATCAAAAACGAATGACACTCATCTTAGATTATATAAGCCGATTAGGTATCTGTGATAGTTTTGTCTGGATACGACGATACATTTTAAATTGTGAAAGTCGTGGCCATCTTTCATATCGAATTGATGTAAAATCCATTATACGAATATTGAATTATTTGGTCGACATTAACCGTGTACGTTTATTGCATTATGGACTTAATTACAAACAACATTGTCGCAATAGTTACTATGTTATTAATCTGGCAGATGGCCAAAATCCACATCATTTGGATCAGGAACTGGAACAACATCTTATTCTTCGTTCTCGATTTGTTTGGTTTGCCCGTTATCCAATCGATTTGAATGCCGATGTTAAATGTTCCAATCTGATTGACTATGATCAAAATGGGAAAATTGATTTCCAAACAGCTATTTCTCGATTGGTTTCGGCAAAACAACGTTTATCAACAACTGAAGAACAACAAAAAGATGATGATGATTTGGATTTGATACCAATCACACGGCTAGCTTATTGTCCATCATTATCTGCTCATTTCTATGGTTGTCGTCATTCAAAACTGGATAAAATATTCGACCTTTATCGATTCTTGTTCTATGTTATGATTGACCAACCATCCGTACAAATCGATTCAAGTCATGTGCAAGATGAAAATTGTGATAATAATGAACTTGACTGGCAGAAACGTGTTCCTAAATTGACCTTCTTACGTAAGTTATATCAGTTAAATAGTTTTTCATTTGACACAATATAATTTAATGATAATTCATTTTTCCAGAGGGATGTTTTTCTTCGTTAGACATCCTACCTTATATTCCTTTGTCCATATATCGAAATCTGGTTACCATACGTCACGAAATTCCGGATCTTGATACTTATCTTAACGATCCATGTAAACGACATCTAATGTTACAAGAAATTCCACCGGTTATTCGATCTCATCTATTACAAAATCGTCGATCACCAATCGATATACAAGAATCATTACAATCATTACATCAAATGGGCCTCGTTAACCTATTACTTTCAGATGATGAAGCTCAGCATTTTGATAAGAAATTCGCTCATCGATTCCGTTATCGATTAAACAGGTTCTTATTGGTCAAACAATATCAGCCTTTGAAACAAGATAGCGAAACATTAACGCTTGAGGAGCCAACAATGGTTGAATACTACTTTGATAAGATGGCCGATTTTGATCGTTTTGTCGATATCGTATACGATCATCTATGTCAACAACCTCAACGAACATGTGATAAATGTATATTTGATGAGAGAAAAATCAATATCCACTCTTTGTACAATCCTCATTCTTCTAGACATCATAAACGTGCATTATTGCGGCAAAATATTCGAGATCAACAATCCCATAAACGTAAACGAAAACAAGATTTGCGATCATTTAAGAATAAACGAGTTAAAGTTCAAGTAACGATTGATGGTAAACCAGTCACCAGAATTCGGAAAAAAGTTTTTAATAATGCTGTGGATGTACAACAAGTTGAAAGCGCCGATACATTACGTATATCATGGTCACGTGAAGAAGATCGTTTTATTCTTCGATGTAGGCTACTGTCCGAATTGCTTGGTGTACCTTATACACGTCGATTTATTATAAATTCACAAATAATCAGCGAATTAATGATTCAATATTGTGGCCGACAATCCAAAGATAAATCGGCAGATTCATGTATTCGACGTATTGTACGTTTAATGCGTCGACCACATATAAAACGAATATTGACCATATGTATGATGGAATTACAAACAGATCCGACTTGGCTGCCGTCCGATTTTAATGTTAATAATAACGAAAGTAGTGAAAAAGATAAATTCGTTCGTCTTTTACCTGAAATAATGTCTTATCAATTTCGTAATACTGAATATTTTATGACTAAAGAAGATCTTCGATCCCGATCCGATGCTCAATTTTTGATTCATTTTGATGAAAATATTACAATCGATGAACTATTATCTCGTTATGATATTATCGATCCAGAAGGTGATGATAGCAAAGCCTATTATGTGGATCCAAAAAACTATTATGATATTCACGGTTATGTTATCACCAATGTTTTATTATCATCATTATTCTCTTTCCTTATTCATCATCACCGCGAACCATCTAAAAACAAAGATGAACAATTACATTTACGACGTTTACAACCAGAACCAAAATATCTAAAACGATTTTTTCTACGAACAATATTTCGTGCAGCACTTCGTCGCTATCCTGAATCATTATTAAAATTAATTCTTAAACGTTTGGTTCGATATCGTTTATTGAGTCATAATAAAAAACTATCACCTAAAGGCAATAAAAGTAAATTATTTCCCTGTGCATATAAATTAACACAGCTATTCTATCGACCATTAATGGCTAATCATCGAAATTATGAACTTAAAGTTGATTGTCAACAACAACATCCATCAACGATTGTTACTATGGTCGAAGATAATAATACTATTGTTGGTTCAATGCAATTTGCCGAAAATCTTTGCATCAATGCCCTTAGTTTGAATGATGATTCACAAACACCGTCATCATCAACATCATCGATTGTGACCAAAGATTTAAATCAATGGCAATCAGGTGATTTATTACCTCCACGTATGTTGGAAATGATAAATTTTCATATCGAAATACCGGATAATTTTATTGCCTATACACGTGGACCGATTGATCAAAGTAGATTACCGGCTAAAACTAATGCTAGAGGTATGCTTATGAATCGTACGAATCGAATGGAATCAGCAACTGAAAACCAAGAAACAAAATCATCATCATCTTCATCATTGGTCGATGAAATGTCAGTGATACATTGTCGTGTACGTGTCGAACAAAAATCGGCTAATCCATCTAATCAAGTTTTACCATTTAATAAATTTCTTTATCGATTCGCTATTCAAGCACAGATATTTGATGATCAAGATATTCCTTTATGGTCAAAAATGAAATCCGATGAAAAAGATTCAAAGTCAATTCCTTCCACTCTAATTAAAAAATATGAAGAAATGGTTAGTTCCATTCTAAACGTTGATCATCTCAGTTTAGAAGATTTGTTACAATTTATACGATCTAAAAAAGAATTGGGAGCCAAATTAGATCAGATAATTGATTTTTTGACCTTAACAAAATCTATGAATGATGTTGAAGAGATAATCACCGATTTTCTGTATGAATGTCAACATCATAAATTAGTGTTTACTGTGGGTGTTCGAACACGAACTTGGGTACATCAAGATTATATCCGTTTCTGGTTGGTACGATCATTTCGACATTTAGATTTCAATGTCGATCATTTGGTTGCATTGGAAAGATGTTTAATGAAAAATGTAAAAAAATGTTATTTTTTACCACGAATGTGGAAATATCCTGATGGCCATATTGATATACGAACTCTATTCGTCTTTATGAGTGCCATAATCGATTATTTGGCCACCGATTCGAATGCATCGATTGGCGCCAATATTTCACAATTAGAAAATTATTTTCAACGCCATCTACCGCCTGTCCAATTGCTGGAACTTTTAGATGCCTTATTATTCATTGATTGTATAAGGATTTCAATAATTTCGACAAATCAACAGATAAATCCTGTCAACAATTTGGAGGATTTTTTTTGTTCCAGACAATCGATGATCATCAATGTTGATAATCATCAGGCCACTAATAATGATCAAATTACCTTTAACAATCAGGATCAAATGTATGAAGCAAATATTGATGCTTATTCAAGACTTACATCATTATATCAAATTATGATTCGTCTTTATCCACCATTACAAGATGATTTTTGAGATTTTTGGATCGAATGATATTCGAAAAAATATATTAAACATATGAACGGATGTAAGGTGTGTGTGTGATTGCAAATAATAACAATATATAAAATCATGAAAACAATAATAATAAAGATTGTCATTGACAAAATTGATATATTGTCTATTCAGGTGAAATCCATTAATCATTTTTTTCTAGACTATGATGATGATGATGACCAATAATACAAATCATACGAGGTTCCAAAATAGGAGAAAATACCGAGCTACCGGTCATTTGCGTATGTGCTGATGATGATGGCTGCATGAACCTTTATATGTCAACAAGGTCGT
This sequence comes from Dermatophagoides farinae, assembly GCF_024713945.1. NCBI lineage: Eukaryota > Metazoa > Arthropoda > Arachnida > Sarcoptiformes > Pyroglyphidae > Dermatophagoides > Dermatophagoides farinae. The sequence continues at coordinate 2,627,680 of NC_134680.1, read as the reverse complement.
CTGTGATTGATGATTTGTTTGTATTTTTTTCGTTCGTTGTTGACCGTCGTCTAAATCCACTATCCAAGGACATGATGATTATGGTGACCCGAGTGTCTTATAGTGGTGATGGTGGCAGTATTGTACATTATGGCCAATCCCCATTATTTGAATTCAAAAAAAAAACGAATTCGTCATTTTCGATTTCATTTAAATTTTTTTTTTGTCGATTTTTGGTTTCTGTGTGAGGGACGAAAAAAAATATAATTTTTCAATTTTCTTCTTTTTTATATACCCACATCGATTTCATTCAAACATATCACAGATCAAGCTAGTTAAGTGAAATCCAAAGTGTTGGTCAATCTGGATTGTGATTGATGATGATGATGATGGTGTGATATCAAAAATCACAAATGAATACGATGATGACCATGTGAACCGTATACCGTTTACCACGTATTCCCAGAAAGGCAGGCAAAAATAAAACATTATTAAACCAACCTGTATGTTTTTTTTCAAATGTATAATAATTTCAAAAATGACCATATCTAATCTATTAAAATTTTTAAATGTTTTATAAACGTACCTATGTTACTTACCCAAACACATAGTAGTGGTTGTCAATGTAAATGGAAAGCAACATGAGTAGCAGCAGCTTACCTGTGCATATTTTAGATTGGCAATAAATCGGGCCATATGTCATGTTGATCTGGTGGCCATTTAGGCCAAAACAAATTGAGGTCATACAAACATTAATGTGATGTTTTCTTTTCAGACGATCAAACAAGGGACACTACTTTGACAATCTGTTATGTGATTTTTTGTAATGATTACATTTTTTGCTTCTTTGGTTTTTTTTTGATTGTTTATGTTTTTTAAATGTTGATAAATTATTCTACTGTTCAGCTATTGATCATAGCTCAGAGGCGATATATATTAATTAATTAAAATTTGAAAACAAGTGTAAAAACAATGAATTGAATTAACTTGAACGCCTTCTGAGCTACAATCAAAAGGCGACAGTAGAGATAAACGCATATTATTGGTGGATGCGATGATTATAATGAATTTTTTTTCTTCGGATGATGACCATCGTTGAAATTGACCACAACAAAAAAAAACAAAGAACCAAATCAAACAAGATGAGCCTCAGGAACTATAATGGATGAAAACAAACAAAAAAAAGCAATAACAAATTAGGAATTTTCTTTTGTTGTTTTTTTTCTGGTTTTTTTAGGAAAAACAAATCAAAAATCTTTGACTGTACAAATTATTGTAAAGATTAATAGATTTATTATTCGTGAGAAAGAGAAAACAAAATCCTCATCATCATTTTTATGTTCGATGGGCTATTATAATAGTAAAAGAATATTCGATGTGTGATCCAAATTGGATGCAGCCCATGCAGTAGTAGTGTTAATGGTGATCATGGTGGTGGTGGTGGTGGCAATATGAAACAGGCGAACATTGTATATACCACACAGATAAAGAGAAACCAAAAGACCAAACCTATGTGGACCGTAAGACAAAAAAAAAAAATTTCATTTCTTTCTTTTCTCTGGATCCACATTATGATTCATCAGACAAAAAAAACATTTAAACCCAATTCATTCAACTGGCCACTTCCACCTTCTTATAATTCTCTAACCAATCTCCCCACCTCACATCATCATATACATCATTGATGTTTCATTTTCCTATACACATGATAACCGCATCAACACACTCACAGAAAAAAAACCAGAAACTGAATAGCACACACACACACACACGCACATCATGAATCTGATTCTGGTTGTATCGTATATATAGTCACATCATATATGTTTCAATACTGCTTCCTTTTGATTCAAGCATTTTAATTTTGTCCACTGTTTGGCCGCATCCAATTTTGTGCAAATACACACAACTTTTGGTTTGTCTACTGTATTCCGGAACTGGACTTGATTCGTTTTCGTTTTTTTTTTTTTTGAATAGGACTGGACCAAAAATGATAAACAAAGCTAACAAGCTAGCTAGCCATACAACTGTATGTGTGTGGAAAAAACAAACCACCGTTTATTATAATAAATGAATGATTGGAATAGATTATTGTCATTCAATACAAAATTCTTCAACAATGTAATTGAAGTTGAATATTTTTTTTCTATTTGTCATTTGAGTGTAATGATTATGACAGAAATGGATTCAGAAATGAATATGTGAATGTGACAAATCAGATGAATGACGATGAAAACAAAAACATAAAAAAATATCGTGAATCTGAATAAACTTTTGTCACCATATTTTTTTCTCCGTTTATTTATTATATTCAACATATTAGGGATTCGTTTTTCTTTCATTTCTCAGAAGTTAACAAAGTAAGGAAAACAACAACGACAGCAACAAAAAAAAACTTTTTTTTGTCCGAATATTTACCAATCAGACTGCGGCTGCTGCTGCTGTTTGACTGAACAGAATGAAATTCCGAATTCCGTTTTTTTTCTGACCGTTTGAGGCTGTTGTTTTCATATGTAGATCAAGTGGACTATTCCAACAATATATTCAATGATTCATATGATCGATTTTTGTTATAAATAATGTAATGAAACTAGGGACAAAAATAAAATTCATAGAGTTGCATAAACACATACACACACACACACAAACACAGGTTGTTGATGTTCAAATGTTGGCAACAAAAAAAACGAAAAATTAACGAAAAAACAAATAAAGATCAAAATTGAAGAAAAAACCGTCGGGTTTGATAACAAAAACATAAATGACCCGTCGATGTATGTGAGTGCAAGTTTATGGAACAAAAAATTGAAATACGGTATTTTTCACTTCCATTGACGCGTTGTGGTGTGTACCTGCCTACCTTTCTACCTATAGCTATGCTATCTTAATACCATTTGATCACCGCCCCATACATTCGATTATGCAATAACCGAACAAATTTACCCGAGACTTTAGGCATCAATTCATGGGAACAACAATAACAAAAAAAAGAAATTTTCTTTTCTTTGCTTTCAGATTTCAATATCAATTGATGATGATTTCATTTACCTTGACCGTGGTGAGCTACCTTTTCCTTTTTTTGTTTTGGAACATTTATTTGTCCAACAAAAATCAACAACATTCTTAATGTGTGTGTGTGTGGGAAAATTATTATAAAAAAAACTTTGTCTATACATTATGTATAAAGTATGATGTAAAATACACACACGGCCAATACCAACGACAATGGCCAATGAACATCTTGACCTTGAAGGTTTTCGTTTTAGGTCTTTGAACATCAACCACCATTTTTCATTAATTTCAAAAGGCAAATTTTCAAGGCTAACGGAACAATATGAACAAAATGATTTTTTTTTTCTTTTCTTTCTCGGGATTTATATTTTGTTATTCTCCGAATCATTTATTCATCTTTTGTGTGTTTGTATTTGTATATCCGAATATTTTGTTACGAAATTGAAAATGAAAAGAAAAGAAAAAACTTTCTCACACTTGAAATTTTGATTTGATTCGTATATCAACATCATCATCATCATCATCATCGGTTTAATCACCACCTGCATGATGTAAAACAAGAAATTGTAATGAAAATTTCAATGTCGAGGTCTTTGATCGAGGATTTTCTTTTCGTATAAATTTTTTTTCTTTTGAATCATTCATCATTGTGGCAGGATTTGTGTGATGAACAAACAAAAGAAAAAAAATTCTCCTCATTTTTCGGGACCTGAATTTGTTGATGAATATATAAAAAAGGGATTTACCGAACAACAACAATCAAAGCAACAACTGTTTGAATTGAATAGGTTGATTTTTGAATTTAAACAGCTATATGATTATATTTCATTTGTGTTTCATAATAAAACAAATTCCGTATAGGAAAAAAATGAGTACCAGAATTCAAAAATCATTTTGTTCTTTCTAGATTAGAATTCGAATGATTTGATAGGCCATCATCATAATCATCATTCGTGTAAAGTAAATCGAACGGATTTGAAGCAGTCAAAATCATAGTGATTAACAACAACATGTCGTAGAGATTGGTTATCACCGATGTACTTTAACATTTTTTTTCTTTTTATTCTGGATTTTTTTTTGTCTATGTTTCACTAATTGGACATCCAAGCAATAGCGACAACGACGACGACGACGACTACAACAACAATATAATGTTTGTCAATGCTAAGAATAATCATTTTGTTGTTGTTACTGTTGTCATTCAAAATTGTAACAAAAATCACAAAAAAAAGACATTCAATATCTCCAGAATCTAGTTTTTGGTTTTAGATGAAAAAATAATTTGACTTTTTGAAATGTTTTGATTAACACATAACACAATGAACAAAACAAAACGAAAAAAAAACAATTTCTTGATGAACAATGTTCGGTTATTTTATTTTTTTTTAAAGCAGATTCCATGTGCTGTCATCTATCGATAGCTCATTCTAATTCGATTCTTATTTCGTTTTTTTTTCATTCATTCGATTTTCGAATTATTATATTTGGTATGATATGTAATTTTTGATGATGGTTTTCCAATGCATTTAGTGAAATTTGTCATCATCATAGCTGTATTTATAATAATATATTCTTATATTATATAAGATGATGAAGTCAACAATTCAATGTTGTTTTATCTTGATGGTTATCATCATAATCATTATGGATGTGGCCAATATGGCAACGATAACACTTGATCTTCATGAGCAACAATGTTTTCATGAACACATTGAACGTGGCAAGAATACGCAAAGCAATGTTAGCATAGCTAAATTATCAATAATATTCGATGTGATTGCCGGCGGTTTTACAGATATTAATTTTTATCTTAAAAATACTCGTATCGATACAAGCCTATATAAATCGTTAGGTACATCAAGTGATAGATTGATGATTGCCATTAATGAACCTGGAACCTATGAATATTGTTTCGATAATAATGGTGCAACCGTATCACATTCGACTAAAATGATTCGTTTCGAGGTGGTCATTTCATTCAATCATTCATTACTAAGAAACAATACGAATAATGATGATTATGATGATATTGATAAAAAACGGATGCTTAATGGATTAAATCAACAACTATTAATGGTTAAATATGAGGCTGAAATTCAACGTTATTCAATGATTGTTCATCATGAACTTAATGAACAAACAAATCATATGCTTATGATGTGGAGTGCATTTGAGACGGCTATTATTGTTATGATTTTTATCGGTGAAGTTTATTATCTTAAACATTTTTTTGAAACCAAAAGATATTTGTAAAAAAAAATTTTTTTTAATAAAAAAATAATTTCAGTTATTGAATCAACAGATGGCGTGTGATGTTTGTGTGATTCTATTTAGATTCACATGAACATGAACATGTTCAAGGTTGTTTGTTTGTCTATGGGACACACACACACCATATGATCGAATTCAATTTATTCAATAATCCATCATATTCTTGTATTTTTTTTTAAATTTAACATTCAACATTTATCGATCAATTATAAACAGTGAATATTTTTTTTTTCATCTTATAAATCCATATCAACATATAAACAAAGGGGTGATTTATCTATATCTATATGTATTTGCTTACAATTATAATCCAGACTTAAGATATATGAGAATGTACGAATCTTTTTTTTTTTTTTTTTTTTTTTTTTTGATTAATGTGGAATCATTATAACGAAAACAACAACAACAACAAAAGTTGAAAAACAATCACACAGCAATCATCAATCAATGATTTGCGATGACATTAAATATTATAAAGATCAAATAGACCGCAATCATTAATAAATTGAATTGTCATTGATAATTAATTAACTAACTATACTTTTATCATACTTATCAATATAATCATGTACTAATCATTCGATTATCTGTTTATTCATTTTCAGACCAAACGTCGGGTGTCGTATTTAAATCAATTTAAATTTGAATGAATTTTATTTTGGTTGATTGAAAAAAAAATTGTGCGTTTTAATCGAAAAATCATGACGGTCATAGTTGAAAATGATGACAATGATCAACAACAGCAGCAGCAACCTAAACAACCTTCTCCTCCACCACCAGCACCATCTGTATCACAATCAGCCCTTCAATCGCCACAACAATCACAACCACCCTTACATCCGCCGCAACGAAAAATATCCACAAGTAGTGGTGCCAAACCATTTCCTATTCGAGGTTAGTATGATTATGTAATTGAAAACAAATTGCTTGACACATTTTATGTTTAATTAGGTGATCGAACGACTACCTATGTGAATATACCGCATGTTATAGCCATGGTAGGCCTTCCGGCCCGTGGCAAAACATATATAGCGAAAAAATTGACCCGATATATGAATTGGATCGGTATCAAGACACGTGTATTCAATGTTGGTGAATATCGTCGTCAGGCTACGAAATTATATCGTAATCATGATTTTTTTCGACCTGATAACAAAGATGCACAGGTTATTCGAAGGTAAGCCAAGAGAACAAACATGAATATGATGATCCATATATTGTTGTTGTTTATTGTTTTTTATTTCATAGTCAATGCGCATTAGCTGCACTCAAAGATATGTGCATGTGGCTTGAAGATGGTAATGGAGAATTGGCTGTGTATGATGCAACAAATACAACATTTGAACGTCGAGAATTGATTAATGAATTTGTCGTCGAAAAATATGGATTTAAATTATTTTTTGTCGAATCCTATTGTAATGATCCACAAATTATTGAAGCCAACGTTAAAGTTAGTTACCGTTGTTATTTGTTAAACTTCACATTTGTTTATTTTATTCATGTTATAATGTTACAGGAGGTAAAAGTTCATAGTCCTGATTATCGTGATATGGGTCAGGATGAAGCCCTTCGTGATTTTATGGTACGAATTTCTCATTATGAACAAGTGTATGAACCACTCTGTGAAGAACGTGAAAAACAGTTATCATTCATGCGAATATTTAATGCCGGTGAACGTGTACTTGTACATCGTCATGAAGGTCATATTCAATCGCGAGTAGTGTATTATCTGATGAACATTCATATAACACCTCGATCAATATATCTTACAAGACATGGCGAATCTGTTTATAATTTATTGGGTAGAATTGGTGGCGATGCTGAACTATCGGAACGTGGTTGGGAATATTCACGTGCATTAGCACAATACATCCATGAACAGGCTATTCCTCGTCTTCGTGTGTGGACATCACAGCTAAAACGAACATGTCAAACATCGGAATTGATACAAGCACCACAGGAACGATGGAAAGCATTGAATGAAATTGATGCCGGTATCTGTGAAGAGATGACTTATGAAGAGATTCAACAAAAATATCCAGAAGAATTTGCACTTCGTGATCAAGATAAATTCCATTATCGATATCCAAAAGGAGAGGTATGTATCTATCATTATTAAATTGAATCATTAACCATTTTTGTATCTTATTACTGCCCGTTATAGTCATATGAAGATTTAGTTGCTCGATTAGAACCGGTCATTATGGAATTGGAACGACAGGAAAACGTATTGGTTGTAGCACATCAAGCAGTTATCCGTTGTTTATTAGCATATTTTCTTGACAAACCACAAGGTAAGTGTCGAGTTGACATATAGGATATGAATATCAAGTGTAATCGGAATGACATTACCAACAACAATCAAGGAACGATAGCATGACCTTTCTGATATTATTTTTTTTTTTTTTGAAAAAAATTCAAGAATCTAACCCTCATGACGCTGACTAAAAAAAAATCTAAAAAGTGTTCATATGGCTAATTAATCTAATCTTATGGTTCTATTCTTGTTCTTTCCTTTTCTTTTGTGCTTTTCCATTTTTTATCTTACAATTTATCTATTGACCGTTTGCGTTGTGTTCATATTTTTCTCTATCTCTCACTCACTGTTTCATGTCTCACACTACATATTTATATTTGTTATATATTGTCTGTCTATTTTTTTTGTCAATTTTTCATTGGTCGTCTCAATGTTATTGGTCGATTCGATTTGTTTTGTCCATCATTTATATATGTGTTATGTTACCTGTTCGTTACATTATTGGGTGGTGGTGGTAATGGTGATGGCAATAATTATGGATCAAAATTTTTGCGATAAATTCAGATGAAATGCCATACATAAATGTACCACTTCATACGATAATCAAATTAACACCATTAGCATATGGTTGCCAATGTGAAGAGATCATCGTACCTGTCGCTGCTGTCAAAGACCATGATATTGTTTGATTGATGACCATGAAAAAAAAACAACACAAATCACATATTTACTAAATATATACAATGACTGAAACATAAATTAATATCATCATCACTAATTATATAATTCAAATTAGCTATGAAAATTTTTATCAAATTTTATCAGCTTTCGTTCGTTTGTGTGTATGTGTGTGTTCATTTGTTGTCATTGGTGGTCATTTATTGTTATTATTATTATTATTATTACTATTTCTGATAACATCATTTTTATTTTCTAATCCTATATTTTATCATTCCATTCCTTTCCAACCATCGTTCCAAATTTTCTGTCATGGTGTATCAAAAAAAAAAAAAAAAAAATTAAAACAAAACAATCATCCATCCAACTATATCTTTTTCTGTTTTTTTTTACAATTAATAATTTGTTTCGATCTATTTTTTTCATGTATAATGAATGAATGGCATTACAAATGTACATTTTTGTGCAGAGGAATTACCCTATCTAAAGGTACCATTACATACAATCATTAAATTGACACCGGTTGCATATGGTTGTGAATTGGAAGAGATTAAAGTACCGATACCGGCAGTGAATACACATCGTGAAAAACCACAGGTATGTTCTATAATTGGCTAATTAAGTGAACGAGTTTTTTTTTTGTTTCGTATGTACAAAATCAATTCCCTTGCCTTTTATCCAGAAAAAAAATCAAAATATCTAACACAGACACATACACATTCTTTTCCCATGAATTTTTTTTTCATTTTGTCTTTTTGTTTTTTCTTATATATATGCATCTTTAATTTGTTATTGTCTTGTCTTTTTTATCTCTCTTTTTTTTCTTGTCTATTCTTTATATGTGGCATGTTCTTGTTTTCCCTCACTGTATTGATGTATGTTGGTGGTGGTGGTGGATCTATTTTTTGTTTGTTTGTTTGTATTGGGGTCCTATGTGTTCATTCTATCTGTCTGTCTCTATATATTTATACTCTACATAACGGTCCATATCTGTCATTATGATCAATTATAATACGGCTTGTGGAATGGTGGCTGCAATTATTTTTGGTTTGAATAATATCTTAGTCATTGATAATGAAACAATCGAAAAATTTGGTCAACAATAACGACAACAACATGGACAACAATACGACCAGTACATATTATTATTATCAAATTATGAAACAACATGAAAAAGATCAGCTACCTACATTTGAAATATCACCACCACAACCAAGCAAATGTATTTCGGTTTATGATATAAGAAAAATGTCGTTAAACACATTCTTAATGGCCAATAAGATTGAAGAGGATAGTCAATTAGAAACAACGCTAAGCAGCCACCAATCCACCATTTAAATCAATCGAGCTTTTGTTGTCGATGTTAATCGTTACCTGTTAAACTTACAATGTACACATACACACAAATGTCCCATGAATATATATCCACTTACCAATCCCATCCCACACACACACATAACAAAAGAATACCCCCTTGTAGTGCAAGATATTTTTTTTAGCTAGCCAGCATCGTATATTCGAGAGATAAGAGAAAACAATGGTCATTCAATCATTTATTGATTACTGTTTTGTGTTTGAAAGAGGACGGTCATACAAGACAATGGACGATCACGATCATCATCATTACTATCATCGGGCCCTCATTCTCCGATCACATTACATTTCGGTGGATCGGGTAAACAAAAAACAACAACTAAAAAATTTCGTTTTATTATGGATCGACAATCAAAGGAACAATCATCTGTTGATCCTGAAATCATTGCAAATCATCTGGAACTTATCAATGATGATCAGGAACAGGAGTGGTTTACACCATATCGGCCACAATCAATGTTCGATAATACAGAACAATCGCCAACTATAATAATGGATCTACTATCATCATCGAATGATGATAGTGATAATGATAAACAAATTGAGCATACAATCGATGCTCCCGAAGGATCGATCAGGCCAAACAATGATGATGGATCATCACTTAGCTCATCACTTCCCACATTGAATCGTTTAAGCCTAATGATGGAATATAATAATCGATGTCGTAAAATTAGTGCACCATCACCGTATCATGCTGTAGCATTAAGCAACAATCGTCGACAATTACATCTAAAACAATTACGACAAATTCTTGGTTCTGAATATTTTGATTTTTAATTTTTTCTTTGAAGAATTTGCTTATGTCTTACTATGTGTTGTACTCATACACACACACACACACAACAATCTGGTCTTTCTTTTCTTTTCATTTTTTTTTCTCTTTTCAATTGATTGATATCTGTCCCTGTGTCCTTTATTATTCTACATGTGTGTGTTATATAATACCTGATGATGGCCACATATAAATTGATCTAATCACATCACTAATATCTAATTGGCAATATCACTACTACTCCTCTCTACCTCCTCTTTGCAGAATTGTCTACTAAATCGTGATCCATTGGAAGCATTAAAAACTGTACCCGAACATCTTTAGCCAGCACAGTATCTATATCCATCCACTCGGTGGTAAATTATTTTTTTATTATTCGAATTAAATCAATATAATCATCAAAAAAAAATCGTGAATAAATCAATGATGATGATGATGGAGGGAGGTGAAGAGGAAGCTGAATGACGACGCACGCAAGGACGGGGCCAAAAACCGATAAACTAATAGTTTTTTTGTTTTGTTTATTGCATAAAATAGCCAATTTTTTTTTAGTTTTTGTTATTTTTTTTCTACATAGTGTTAATTAAATTAAATTAAAATAAAATAAACAAAATTACTATAGTAATTATACACATTCACAACTATTATATCACCAAAAATGCATTTTTTCATGAAAAAAAGCTTATATTTGATTGAAAATGATTGCAAAAGAAATTCATTGAAAACATTCATCAATCATCATATTATCACAAGTACATTAGAATCACTATGGTGAATAATCGAATTGTGAATTCAAGTGAATTTTCCGTTTCATTTCACATTTTTTTTTCGATCTATTAGTTCAAACAACACAAAAAAATACTGCAACCAATCATTGGATATGATCATGAATGGTGGTGGCTGGCTAAAATCTAGCAGCACATTAAAATAAACATGTGTGTGCTTCTTTTTTTTGAGAGTGGAAGAGGCAAAATAAAAGCGCGCAACAAGTTTTCAATGTGTGATAATAAAAGCAGCAGAAATATAGAATGCAAACTGACATTCGATTCGATCAAATGTGTTTTCGTATTTTTTTTTTTTTTTCGAAAAACGGTTGTCAACTTTTTTGTTTGTTTATAAACCGAATCAAATTTTTGAATCATGACCGATAAATTATTATCGACCATTATAAAGCCGAATAATATTTACAAAGAACGGTCACAATATCCGATTATTTTTTCCGATTTGAATTTAATTAATGATCATTGTAATTATTCATCTAGTCCTAAAATGATGCAATCTAACCAATAAACATAAAATGGACAATCAACGAAAATCTCCTCGTGCTAATACTAAGACGTTGAAAAAAATGATACCACCTAATAAGAAGATAAATGATTGTCTAAAAGATCATCTAAAAGAAAAAAATGATGATAAACCATTAGATTCGAAATATGATATACCGCCAAGTCCAAGGCCATTATTGAAACAACTTACATCATCAAAAGGTAATGATTGCCATCAAACTAAACGTGTTAAACGTACAAGCGATACTGGCATCGAATTTGTGAGAAACAATATCGAAAAAAGGAAGAAATTTCGTTCAAATAATTTGAAACAGCAAGAATCCATTGCGAATCAATCAGATCAGCAAACGAAACAATCACATTTCATAATTGGTAGAGCATTCTCGCCTACACCATATACACCTGAACGGCCTGTTTTGGGTCCAATTCAACAAAATAATTTCATATCTCATTATGATAAAAATCTTTTTCTATTTCCTTTTTTATCGATCAACCCAAGCCTTTTTAACATGGAAAATAAACATCAAATTGTTGATTTCAATTCGTTAGAAGAACGCTACATTGATAATATAAAAAAATCGTATGAAATTACTAAATTACCATTCAAATTAGAAACATTACTCAAAAACGGTATGAAATTGCGTTATGGTTCAATCTCACGTTATAAAATGGACAATTTGGCTTTAATCACTATAAATACATTTGCTCAAATCATGCAAGCAGTTTTTCAACCGAAACCTGAACAGAAATCTCAATCAGAATTCTTATTAACAATGGTCTGTAAGAATCAAATTGATGAGGACGATGAAAATTTTTCCTATAGTTTTGTACATGAAATATTCAAATGTAAACGTACACTTGATCTAGTTTTCGAGCAACATCATTTCCTCAATTATATTGTTATCATTGGATCGAAAATGGGTGATAATAATGCCAAACAAAATGAATCTTACGTGGGATTCATTAATGATGTGGAAATTGAATATCGAAATGATGGCCAATGGCTTAGATATGAAATTATGAGATATAATAACAATAAAAATAATGATAAATCAACCAAATTATCACTGGAAGACGATCAATGGCTTATCAAACCATTGTTCTATTTACGGCCTTCTTTACGGCTTTTCGAAACGCTCACCTATCTGGAATCACATCGAGCCAATTTGTTTAAATCATTAATCGAACTTAATACAGAATTATGTTGCTTTCAAACAAGTTTAAATGAATTACATGTGAAATCATTTCAATTATGCGATACGCATCGATATACTGTCCAACAACAGAATATTATTATGGCATCATTGAAGATGATGATGTTACCACATATAAAATTTCGTATGCTTATGATACAAGGTCCACCCGGTACTGGTAAAACGCATACATTATTAGGTATTGTCAAAAATATTCTATCTAATCTTATGGACAAAAATACAACACCGAAATATCCATTACGTATAATGATATGTGCACCAAGTAATGGTGCTATCGATGCAATCGGATTACGTTTATTAGAAGAAAAAGATACATTTCTTCCGAATGGCCGTCCACTTCGAATGGTACGCATTGGACAACCTCGAGATATTCATACAGATATGTTACCATACGAAATTGAGTCATTAACAAATTATAATTTTGAAAAGATTCAAACCGACTATCTGAACAGTCTGAAAAATACGGATAATAATGAAAAAGATAAAAAATTCCCAAAATTTGAGAAACGAACCAACGTACGTGATCGTCTCATATGTGATGCAGATATAATTTTAACCACATTGGCTAGTAGCCAACATTCATCATTGAATATGTTCCGATCACATTCCACATCATTTAATTATTCAAAAATGGCCATCCGTTGTTTGATTATCGATGAAGCATCTCAATGTAGTGAACCTGAATTTTTGATGCCTTTCCTTTATGAATCCATAACTAAAGTTATTATGATTGGAGATCCATTACAATTACCCGCTACTGTTATATCTCGTTGTGCTCATCGTGCCGGTTATGGCCGATCATTTTTGGAACGGTTTTATCTACATTTACAACAATCAAATTCGGATGAACATGCACCATTAATTATGCGTCTTACGAAACAATTTCGTATGCATAAAGAAATTTGTAGCTTTCCTTCCAAACATTTCTATGAATCAACATTACTAACGGCAACTAATAGTGGCTATAATCCCCATATAAATTTTCATCCGTATTTTGTGTTCAACATTACCGATTCAAAAGAATCATCTTCGAACCAATCAAAATTAAATGCTTTCGAAGTTAAATTTATATGCAAACTATTGATAGAAATATTGAATAAAATCGATTGCAACAATAATAATTCAGAAAATCGTCCTGCTATATCTATTGGTGTGATTACATACTATCGTGAACAAAAAAGGGCCATAAAAGAGGGATTGAAAAATAAAATTCCAGATAAATGGCTGGAACATATCCAGATTGAAACGGTGGATGCCTTCCAAGGACGAGAATGTGATATCATTATTCTATCATGTGTTCGGGCCTACAATACGAATCATCAAAAAGGATCGATTGGTTTTGTTCGTGATCAACAACGAATGAATGTGGCATTAACCCGAGCCCGATCATCATTATTTATATGTTTACATAACGAATCATTTAAAAATAATCCTAGATGGAAAGATCTACTTTCGGATGCTAACAATCGTAAACGATTATTTAATGTTGTTTCGAATACTCGCAATACGGAATTGAAGGTATGATTATTTTGTTTTCATTTACAATTAATTTTTTTACAAAAAAAAAAATATATTTTCAACAGCTTCTCCTGAAATAAAGTAATGACGAATCGATTATTTCGACCAAAGAATCTTTATTATCAATAATTTCATAAACAGTTTCCATTACACAAACTGATAATTATTAATTATTAATCTTTTATAAATAAATAAAAAAAATGTTTACACATTAGAAACACACCTATTCTAGATTGTCTATTTTTTCGAATAATTTCTTTCTGTTGAGTTGAGAATTTAAAGTTAATATATAAGAAAGTCGAAGAAAAAAAATGAGAAGCAGCTAAACAAGTTCTAACAGTATTTGTGTGACTTCAAAGATGATGCAACTAGGTCAACACCACCACTATCAAATGATGTGTGTGTGTTTGCGTAGTTTTGAGCTAACAACTTGATGACTTTTTTCAAAGAACACAGCTTAGGCCATTGTGATGATGACATAATCAACGTAATATTATCGTTGTGTTTTTATAGCGAACCAATTGAATCAAATCATTATGAATGGTGGATGATTTCATCCACAAATAAATTGAATTCATATATTCAACAGAATATTATCCAGTCGATCTGTGAAAATAACAACGACAAGTATGAATGTTTCCATCCGATTGATATGGCTTGTTTCGGTCAATGTGATGTTGTTATCCATTGTACATGGTCAAATGTCCAATAATCATCTGGAATATAAAGGTGCTCACATTGGAAAACTTAATTCATACGCTCATCAAGTATCGGGCGAACTTTATGCTATCGATGAACGAACCATACTTATTAAAGATTTTTTCTACGATGGTCTTGCTTCCGGTCAGTCATTTAACATTAATGTTTATAAACAGATTGATTGATTAATTTTTTATTTTTTGGTTTACAGATGCTTATTTCTGGGTTGGTGCTACTGTATTGCCTAGTAATGTTGGTTTTATTGTACCCGATGAAACTGGTAGAACGAATAAATTACGTCAATATATTAATCGTAGCATAAGGATACGATTACCTGATGATAAAACCATACATACGATACGTTGGTTTGCCATATGGGATATTCGTTCACAGAAAAATTTTGCTGATATTTTCATACCGGAAGGATTCTTACCGCCTGCACCACAAACGATAGCTGAATTCTCACAACTATCCAATGGAATCGAATCCGAACCTTTAGTTATTGTGGATGCTAAAACTATACGGATACCATCTTTCACATATGATGGATATCGGAAACAAGCTTATTTCTGGGTAGGCCAAGGACCACAACCTAATTCGGCTGGTGAACGAATACCGAATGAACTTGGATATCTCGAACCATTAGGACCATATCGAAATGATTTACTCATCCTTGAATTGCCCGGCAATATGACCATATTTGATATCAACTATATTTCAGTTTGGGATCAAGAACTTTCGGAAAATTTAGGCTCAGTCATTATACCGGCAGAATTAAATATACCACCGGCACTAACAACGGTGATCAAAATTGAATCACGTTTACCAAATTGTGAACAACTTCATCAACGACTACAGGTTAATTGGGAAGTGTTTGGTCCTCAGATCACTTTCGAATTGATTGGTCAATTGAAAAAAGATGATTATATGGCATTCGGTATTTCTGGATCCAATAATTCAAGCCGTATGATTGGTTCAGATGTTGCTATTGCATATATGGAAACACATTTAGGTTTTACACGTGATTATAACATTACCGGAACTTTCCCTTGTACAAATATATTGGGCCATTATCGTGGTGTATGTCCAGATGAAAAAGTGGGTGGTGTAGATAATTATCAAGTGAATCTATTCGAACGACAAGATTCTCTGACACGGATAACCTATCGACGTAATCTACAAAATGTTGGCGACGAAGGAGATCGAATTTTAGACAAATCAAAAACTACGTTTATTGTATGGGCTGTTGGAAAACTAACACAAACGACTATGAAACAGCCAGGATTTCATTATCTTTATCCTAAACATGATAAATCGATTGTATTTGGCCGAAAAGCTGAACGTAATTGTTTTCATTTCACAACACCTCGATCCGATCTATTGGAACAATCACAGCAACAGCAACAACAACAATCATCTAATCCGATTTTGTCACAAACTTCATCGTTGATCACAAAGCCATGGGGTCCATTACGATTGTTGAATCGAACTATGACCACATTCTATGCACGATTAGGTGATTCTGGTGGTCTTCGTGGTTATTATGGTTCCACCGGTCAAGCATCACCTAATCTTGTTTGGTATATAAATGGTTTATTAGCACCTATTCTTTACGTAAAACGTGGCCGTACCTATACGTTCAGAGTGGAAGGTGGAAACAATCCACAACAAGCTGAATTATATAATCCATTGTACATAACTAATGATCCACATGGTGGCTACACAGAATTAACCGAAATTGAACGAAAACGATTCACCGTTTATGCAGGTGTTGAATTTGATCGTCGAGGTAGACCTAGTCCTACATCGGCTGGTCGTTTGTGTGTATGGCGTATACCATCATCAACAACATCTAACGAAACGTATGATAATAGCGATAGCTATTTTGATAAACGTCGAGCTGATACGAATCGTTATTTGAATTTTATTCAATATCGAAATCGTTTACAATTCTATTGTGATTCAACTACTAGTGCACAGATTTTACAATGGACACCGAATGCAAGCGTACCGGATATTGTTTACTATCAATCATACACACATCGTAATATGGGTAACCGTATTATCGTGGTTGATGATTTTTATAGTTCAAACAATTTTGTATCTACATCGGCTATAACATCCGGATCATCGATGCTAATGATCGATAACTACTATGCTACACTATTGATCATTATAATGATTCATTATTTTTTGGATCTATCATTATCATAATCATGTATAAAGAATTGATGATTTATGTAAATGATGAACATTTGTAATATATTTAAAACAAAAATAACAAAATAATTAAGAAAATAATAATAAATACAAATTACAATTTCAAATGATCAATGATCCATGATCAATTGTGGCCTAACTTTAAGCGTTAAATCTTGCCCATGATCTCTTTTCACTTGAAATTCCATTTCGATTATCGTATTATGATGACCATCTTGTTGCAATATTTTATATACTTCTTCGGCAGAATGCACTGGTTGTCCATTGATGGACACAATAATATCACCGTTTTTTAATCCACCCCTAAATAGGAGAGAAAATTTTTAAAAAAATTTCCATTCATTAATTAAGACACTTACAGGTGAGCAGGTGAACCTTGAACAACTCTGTAAACCATGACACCAGATCGTAAATCGTCGGGTAGAGAATCAGAACGATTATGACCATGTCGTCGATATGATTCCATCAATTGTTCGGTTAATGTTATGATCGTAAAACCAATATACAGTTTCGGTCTATTTGTTGCCAGCGGATCAAGTCTATTCGAATGTATAGAATGGTTACCATGTCGTAATGATGTACATTGGCTAAGAAAATTTCGAGCATAATTGGCCGGTATTGCAAATGATACGCCTTCGCCAACTTTTAGAGTGGTGATACCAATGGCTTCACCATCTAAATTTAGTAATGGACCACCACTATTACCGATGTTAATCGATGCATCCGTTTGGATATATTCGACACTTTCTCGAATGCCTAAATCGCGTCCAGCTCGTGATATGGAAGAGACAACCCCTACGGTTACTGTGTTGGATAATGTAAACGGTGCTCCAACTGCAATCACCCATTCGCCCGGTCGAACGTTTTTCGAATCATCCAACAATCTGATGGGTTTAAGATGGCTTACTTCGGATAACGGCACTCGAACAGTGGCTAAATCGAGTCGTTCATCGATGAATTCGACTTGGCCTTGTATCCGTCGATCATCATCAAATCGAATGACCACTTGTTGACAATTGGCTATGACATGAGCGTTTGTTAAAATGATGCCTGAATCGTGACCATCATCAGCCACAAGGAATCCTGAACCAGACGATACAGACATCATGGCCATTGGTGCAAATGAACTGGCACATCTTTGAAAGGCTTCGATGTAAGCTACTGAAGGTGATGCTTGTTCTACAATATCGGCTATAACATTCATCGACGAGAATGTGGCAGAATTTGCTTTAAACTTTTGACCTGATTGCCGTTGGTTGTCGTCAACGGTCAATTCACCAACTTTGTCATTATGATCAGGTATTGATTTACAGAGTATAGGTCGGCCGCTATTAGTCAAAGAATGACGTTTTATTTTGTTCCATCGTTCGTAAACATAAATAGCAAGGATTGATGAGAGTACTATGGCCACAGCATAAACACCAGAATTTGATCCATTCCCGAATGATTGTCTTTCGTTGATTCGTTTTCTAGTTGATTGACTTTGACGTCGATCATTACGATGATTTGGTTGAGATCTTATATGAAATTGAACAACGTTAATTGCTGGCAACCACTGTTTGTTATCTATTGTTCTAACGAATCGTAATGAATGACCAATTAAAAGCCGCCGAACTGCAAACAAATGATTGATAACCATGGTGGTTATTAAATTGTGGCTACATACTATATTCGTTGAATAATTGTTGTTGGTGACGTTTACAGTCAGCGCTTATTCAAAAGTTAGCCATAGAAACAATGAATAAATTTCATCATGATCGTGTGGTGATGAGTATACTCTTCAAAATTAAAATCGATCTATCGAAAATGACTATCGATATTGTTGTTTACAATTGTTGCAGCACATTTTTTACCCCCAATTTTATTTCCTTTCTCCCTTAATATTAAGCCGATATATTGAAACTTTTATTGATACAAATGAAATATCAATTGATTAAAAAAAATTGAATTAATAAAATAATAGACATTTTTTAATCACTTATCAAAGAAATCACTAATGTTGGAGTGTATTCGGCCACCGGCTTTTTCCAGTGATTCACATACGAAAACAAAAAAAAAATGAATAATGGCATTTTGTAAATATTTGTCCAACAATCCAAAATAATATTATCAGAATATTGACAAACTGATGTAAAAATGAGATTTAAATGAATTGTGATTCAAGAACAAAAAAAAATACTGTAACTAACCGTTATTGTCATGTCAATGTTCATCATCAAATTCAACAAACAATGACAACAACCAATAGTAATAAACTTCATATATAAAGGTTGTCTGAAACGAAAACAAAAAAACCATTTCAATATTCAAAATGCCCATAAAATATTTATCGATTCCTAAAGAATACATCAACATCATAATCCCTAAACATTATTACTTTTTTCTGTTTTGATTTATTCAAATTCAACAATGATAACTGCAAGCCCAAAAAAATAATCAAAGCTTCGGGGTCATTTTGTTTTATATTATTGAAAATGACAAATGTATGTATTGGAATAGCTGAACCAAAAAAGAAAAAAAAACAAATACAAAATTCGCCAGAATTGGAAAAAAAAACTTGTTTACGAAAATTTGTTAACGATTCATGATCAACGATTCGATTGGATTCGTAATCCCGGTCTAATATACTGTGTGTCAATAATACAAGAAATTTGAAATGTCAATATGTCCATTATATGCTCGATTTGAAACATGAAATTGCTTTTTGGATTAATGATCTATTTTTTTTCTTATTTTAGCCAACATAGAAAGAGAAAATTCCATCAATATTAAACAAGTGATGGCCAAATCTTTATAAATCCAGTTAATCATATTTTACCAAGTTATTAATCAAAAAAAAATTATTATTATTTTCATACATTCATATACAATGTTCAAAAAATGAAATAGATAAAGAATTAGTGTTTTAAATTGAATTTGTTTCAGAAAATTAAACTACTACTTACTTTAGAAAAACTTAAATAAAGGATGATGATGATGATGATGATGATTGAGAAATTGATTCGTTCATTTCTTATTAACCAAACAGCAAAAAAAAAAGTTTGATGAAAAAAGCTAAAATCTAATTATTCTTATTAGCTGTTTTCGAAGAATTTGTTTTGATTTTTCGTTCTTTTTTTCAAGAATGTTTCGAATGTTTTTGTTCTTTCTTTTCTCCGATGACAACATTCGAATTGACATTCTATTCTATTATTATTATTGTATTCGAGAACACAGATTAATCTTTTTTTTTATTTAATGATAACAGTGATAATGATAAAATTTGTTGTTTCCAGAGCTGCTGCTGCTGCTGATGATGATGATGAAAATATAAAATTTTTATTATAGGGTCAGCAAAAATAAAATTGTTGGAATTTTTTTTCTCTATTTTGAAATACAATTTGATGTTCGTTGTGATGATTCTCATATAGAACTGACAAAAAAATATCGGCTATATTCATTGATTCTATTAAATAATTTCATTTCATTACGACGAAAACAAAAACAAGAATTTCTTTTCTTCTTAGAATGATTTTGTTTTGTTTTTTTTTTGTTGTTCAATTCATTCATTTGTTTGTTGTTTCAAATGGACATTTTGATGAATTTTTTTTCGTTTCGTTTTCTAAAAAAAAATTCCTAGTCTTGTTTTCTGGTATGTTCATTTTGTATGGGAAAAAAATGTAAGACGTGACAGAAATAAAATTCGATCTAAGAAAAAATAAAAAAAAACGACGACGATTGAAAACTATAGTTTTGGATGAGAACAAAAACTTTGTTTTCTCTGTGTCTCTTTATTTTTAGATATTTTATGTTTAAAGTATTTTTTTAAATTCTCAGTCTCTATCATCTTTGGTCGTCTTTGAATGTTTGTGTTTACATTCGAATCGGGCATTATATAATAATATTATTATTATGCAAAATTTTCGTTGCAATGACATTGATTGATTCAATACAGTTCGAACACTAAAACGAAATGAAAAAACTGTGAATAGAATGAAACATGAATAGAAACACAAACAACATCATTGAATTTATTGAGTACCAGATTACAACCGGAAAGTGATGAATAATCATATGAAAAAAAATACATCATCATCGATAGAAAAAAAATGATTGATCAAATTATTCTTTTTTCACTATGTACTGTCATTTATGGACATTTCTTATCTTTTATTCATATTTACAGAATAGATTTTTGAAAAATGACATGATATAATGATCAATAAATAGATTATTAGATAGATAACGATTCTTTCGCGTATTGACAATGAAAAAACAGAAAAAAATGATGAAGAAAAAGGAGAAAATAAAAACAATAATAATAATGGATTTTTTTCTTCTTTAAAATATCAGAATTATTAAAGAAAAAAAAATAAGAAAAAAAGGTTGAAAAAATGTGTAAAATTGAAAAAAATCACACAAAAAACACATTCATCAATGATGCGAGAAAAATGAAGAAAAAATGGAATGATAATGATTTGAATGAGGATTGTTCGAGGATAAATGAGTTATTGTAAACAAAACAAAACAAAAATTGTTACATTATTCATTTGGTTTTAAGTAGAGAAAGAACGGGTAGAAATAAAATAATTAGATTATTATTACATTTCGTACTTTACACAGTTTCATCATTCAGAATTGGATTGAGGAAATCATTCAGGTTTTTTTTTTTTTTTGGTCCGACTAAGTTGTTGTTGTTGTTTGGCTAGATTCGGTCGTTGTCATCAGGTCAGATTCATTATTTGGAATTTTTAACAATTTATTATTGGCATTCATTTCATTCATCATTTTTGTATGGTTTTTATGTCGATGTTTACGTAGAAATGGAAAACAAAAATTATAATTATCTTCAATTTCGGGTGGTCCATTCGTTATGATTAGATCGGGAGTTAATTCATCACCATATGGACCACCGAATGCACTTAGCTCTTCGAAACAATCGGTTTCGATTATTTCATTTTGCCAAGGTATCGATACACAACCAGTATTGAATTTACTATAGAATTGATCATCCGATGAATCAATATTAACACCTTTAACTGTTGAAAATTGTTCAATATCAAGAACATCTTTGGCATAAACAGCATGTGGCTGAAAAGGAATGGGAAAAAAACAAAAATGAAAACATAAACAGAATCAATCTGATCGATTTTTAAACTTACATCGGGCACAAACGGAGGTTCAAGTAGTCCAGCTTCAAGTCTTTTCCAATTGATATCCATGAAAAAAATATGATTTTTTACTTCACGAGATCCATATCGATCATTTGAACATCCAAGTCGATCTCTGACTTTTTTCTGCAATAACTATCGATTTTTTTTCATAAGGTAAACACAGGATGAAATGAAAAATTGAAAATGAAATAATTTAAAAAAATGAATTCATACCTGTCTACAGATTAACATAGAGTCTTCAGTAAATTTTTTTGAATAGATTTCATCTTCATATTTAATACGTCTTTCCACTTCTTCACGTTTAACTTTTTCTTTACGTGCACGAAACGGTGCTTTACCTTCAATCATTTCATATATTAAACAGCCAAGACTAAACCAATCAGGACTATATGAATATTTTTCATTATCAACAATTTCTGGTGACATATAACCAACGGTACCGACTCGGCCACGTACCATCTCATTTTCAGGTATTTCAACAGCTAAACCAAGATCCGAAATACGCACATGGCCATGATCATCAAGTAGGATATTTTCCGGTTTTAAATCACGATAAACAATACCAAGCGAATGTAGATGTTCAAATCCCAATGTAATTTCAGCCGCATAAAAACGAGATCGTTGTATACTGAAGCCAGGTTCCCCACCCATATTATAGATATGAAATTTAAGATCACCACCATTCATAATGGTCAATATTAAGCAAAGAAATTCTTTCGTTTCATATGCATATGCAAGACTAACGATAAAACGTGAATTCACTTTCTGTAGGATTTGTTTTTCAGTCAAAACCATCTGTTCGCCTTTACGTTTTTTAATACGTTTTTTCTCCAATTTTTTACATGCATACATCTTGCCTGTAGCACGAACCTGACAAGCACAGACTTCACCAAATCCTCCTTTTCCAAGTACCCGATACATACGAAATGTTTTGCTTGTAACCGGACGTAATTCTAATGCTTTCCATTGTAAATATCGTTGAAAATATTTACTATTCTCAAATTCTTTGAATGGTTTTTCAGAAAGATAATGTTTAACATAGCTGAAATGTAAATAATAAAAAATTAATAGAATGAATGAAACAACATTGAGAATGAAAAGCAAAAAAAAAAAGTTTTGAAAAACATCAACAACAACAACAACAACATCAACATTAACGACAATAATAAAAATAATAAAACCAAATTCATCATAACTTACAATGAACAATCGGCAAATAATCCTTTGGTTGCATTCGATGAATTCCGTAGACAACGTTCAATAATTTCTGTGGAAATAATTTCAACAAAGTTCGAACTTTCATCCGAAATCAAAAATGTATGTATAATTTTTTTGGCAGTTTTTTCCTTTTCTTCTGATAATTCGTAATTTTCCTATAAAAAAAATCAAACAAATACACAAGAATTAGATAAATAAATAGTCAAAAAATAAAATTTTTTTTAAAAAAATTAAATTAAAATATTAATCACCAGAGCATCGAGAAATAGATTACAATTATGATATGAAGGTTTAGTTGTTTCACAGAATTTACGAAACAATAGACGACCAATCGGTTGAAGCTCGACAATGTATCGATAATGAATATCTAACGAAAACAGAAAAACAAAACAAAAACAAAACGAGGAAAAAAAATCAGAATAAATGCAAATAAAATGAAAAAAACTAGAATCAGTATGACAGAATAATCTCCCGTTTTTTTCATGGGCAAATAACAATAATAATAATGACAATGAGAATGATGTGAATTTGACAAAAAAAAAAAGAATTATTCTCATTAATGTGAATATACATCATCATAATCATAATAATGATTATTATCATTTTTATACAAGGGAAAGATGAAAATTAATAACAAAAAAATGTGGAAAAAATCATTAAAAAAAAGAATTCAAATAAATGAAATGAAATATTCATAATAATAATAATAACAACAACAACAACAAACCTAATTTATCCTTCAGATATAGGCATTGTGTAATATGTGGAAGTTGTAATAATTTTTTCCATTTTTTACTTCTGCCTTTATTACTGTCTGTGCATATGAATGAATGAATGAATGTAATCACCAGAACAACGAGAACAACAACAAAAAAAACATTAAATTAATTAGAGAAAGAGAGAAAGAAAATTTGAAAATTTTCAATTTAAAATGAAAATAAAATGAAATATTTCATTTTTTTCAGTGATTATACCATTATCTCTTACCTTCACGAGCCTTGAGATACACAGTATTGGCAACTATATTCTCTAATTCCATCAACTCCAGCTTTGGACGATTTATTTATTGTTCACGCTGTTTTTCTGTACACAATGAAAAAAAAATCTGCCGTACGGTTTGTATGCGTGTTTTATTATTATTTTGTATAATAAATGATGTTGATGATGGTGATGATGATAAGAAAATCTTTTTTTTTTTTTATTCCACAATTCGGAATTGATTGATTGACAAGTATTATTAGCAGCCGTAGCACCGACACAAGAAAATAATAATAATTGAAAAACGTGAGAAAGAAAGAAAAAAGAAAAAAATCAATAGGAAATCTTATCAAGATTAAGAAAAATTATTGGGAAAAAACAATTGCAAAATTCTTGAATAAAATGATTGATCTTGTGGTATGGTATCCATTTTAATCACTCAATCAGAAAAAAATGTTGTCGATTTTGATGTCAATCAATTTTTGATTTATTGAACGTTTTTACTTAGTTAAGTTAATAATGATGATGATGATGATGATGAAAAAAAATACCAGAATGACAAGTTTATTTCTTTCTTCTTTCTAATTTTTAATAGTTTGGTAATTTAGTTATTTTTTTTGGGCTGTCGTAAAAAAAACAACCAGAAAAAAAAGTGAAAAGAAAATCCTATTTAGTAAGAAATGAAAATGACGCCAAACTTAAATCAGAAAAAAAAATTACACTACAGTTTATCTATTTAGCCTTGATCGTCGTGATTTTTAACTGATCGATATATAGATTGATTATTATCATTATTTCTAATCAATTCGTTTGTATAGTGCAAGTGGTAGTGATTAAATCTATTATAATTATATATATGGATTGATTGAATGATTTTTTGTTGAAATAGTGACAAATACGTTTAGGGTACTATGTCATGTACGTGTATCATTCACATGTTTATTCATTATCCATTGGATTATGATGGTAATCGATGGTGAAAAAAAAGAATTTCAGAGTCAAAATTTATGATTAAAAAAAATTGGCTATGAAAATTATCAATTTGATGATTTGAAATCGGATTTGGTATTTTTTTTTAAATCATCAGTATCAATAGATAATGATAAGCCATTGTGATTCAATATCCGGTTTTCGGTAATTTTTGTTTTTCCAATATTTTTATTAGATACATCATCATCATCATCATCAGGATCTGTTATCGTTCATCAAATCTCATTCTATTTTTAATTTTTGTGGATTATATGTCACTCTCTTTCTCGTTCTCTCTTTTATTAATCCCTATATTAATAATGATCATTATTTATAATGATTCAATTAGCTAATTTACAGACATGAATAGGTCGATCAATAGATCGATATCCAATAAATGTTGGTGATGAAGATGGAGAAAATTGGCCAGATCAAAAATAGAATTTCTTTCTTCTTTTATCATTATTTGATTGGATCAAATGATGAAACTGAGAAAAGTAACGGAAAAAAGGATTTTGTTCCGTATTTTCATCATCATGAATATCCCCCAGATATGTAAACCGAAAGAAAAAACATTTGGTCTGAGGATTATCTATCTATTTTGTATTATGGTTTTTCTTCTTTTGAATATGATTGATTGATGATGATTAATGGTGTTTTTAACACAGAATCATCATCATCATCATCATCCTCAATGAAGAATAAAACTATTGGTGAATAAGATTATTTTCTGCACATAGACACATACAAACAATTTCAAAGGATTTTATAATTCTTACGAAACAAATATATTCTTTGAAATTCAACAACGTTCGACGAAAGAATGATAATCTATAAATATAAAAGATAAATATATAATACAATAGAATAAAATTTGTACTAAATTTTCTAAACAAAATTTCTGATCCTGATATTTAATTTCAAATGATGATGATGATGATGACAATTCAACGATTCAAATGACATCATAAACAAACATTATTTTGACACAAAAAACAAACATTTGACATTTGTTTTTTGTGTCAAAATAATGAGACACAAAGAAAAGTGTTTACACACAATTTTTTTCATGTTGGAATTATACAAACAACAACAATACATAAATAAACTTAATGGAACAAATAACGGAAAAAAAATTCTATTTTCGATATAACCGAAAATGAAAAAAGAAATTAAAACACTAATTGATTATTATTGAAGAATATTGATTGATCGAAGCAAATTGAGAATTACCGGTACCACCGATGATGAATTTTCGAACAAATTAAAAAAAATGATCTATTTATTCATCATTTTGTTAATAATGAATTCTTTGATTGACAAAATATAATGATGTGTGTGTGTCGACCACAATATATAGTGGTTACAAATGCAATGAGCAAGCGAGCGAGAGAGATTGAAAATGAATTTTTTTTCCTCATGAAAAAAATATGACAAAATCGAAATCGAATCGAATTGTTGTTTATGAATCAATAATAATAACAAATCATATCGATGTTCATCGTCATCATCATCCTCTGGATCATCGGGAAAATGAAAAGCGGTGAAACAACAAAAAAAATTTTTCAATTGAATAGTTGTTTGGGCTGTATATCGAAAACAAACACGAATCACAATCACAAACACACATAAAAACATTCACACTCAAATAAGAATTATTGTCACCACGATTGAAAATTGATATGATGATGATGATGACAATAATCAGAAGGTTATGAATGAAAAAAAATCGTTGTCGGTTAAACCAACGAAAAAATTCCGTTTCAAGATGTGTGATTATAATACAGAAAATTTCGTTCGTTGCTTGATGATTCTTATTTCGTTGTTATTGTTGTTGATTGTACATAATGATGGGTTCACGCTCTTTCACGGTGTGTTTGTATTTTTCATGTGAGTTCAGTTCAATTTAGTTTTCATTTTCTTGATATTTTCATTTTCAACTGCTTCTGTTGGCAATTTCATTTGTCTGAATTCGGTGAATGATGCATGTGTGTGTTTTTGTGATATATTCACTGTAATGGTTGGTTGGTTGACTGTTTGGCTGTCTGGTTCAATTTGGTTTTCTTTTCTGGTGTTCAATTCAATATATAGCTTTATATGTATGTATGTATGACGAAAATATGTGGTGGGCGAAGAACATAAGGTTTTTTTTTGTTGTTGTTTATACTCGTTCTGGTCTTGAATCGAACATGATGATGCTCATGAGCAACAACAGTAAAAAATAGACCCAAGGACCGGCTATATTATTTGTTTTTTTTTTGCGTTCCAAGGCAACTATTATAACCACATATATACAAAACACGCACACTATAGCCATTATTTTTTTTTTCATATATATCACAGAGAAAACACACAAAACGGGCTCATTTTGTGTTGTCGTATACGATCATCATCATCATCACACAAGGGATATTCATCTTGTATGTATGTACGCACACAAAACATACCATACAATGCATTATACAACCTCACCATTTTTTATATATAACCAGCCATAATAACATACCCATATATTGATGGAGAATCCTTGTTCTGTTTTTGTTGTTATCGATCACACTCACTCACTCATTCATTCATTCATCCGCATGCATCATACGAAAGACATTCATCGTAATATATTTGATGTATTATTATGTAAAAACCAATATATCCCATGATGAGAAAAGATATTGATTCTGCGATTTGATGTTATTCAGAGATTTTTTATTTGACAAATCTTAATTTATGGATTTTTGATCAATACTATATCACATCGAATATACGTTGAAATGGGGGGTTTTAAATTTAGATTTTTATTCTCTTTCTTTTTCATCTTTCATGACAATAAACAGATAGATAGATTCATCATAGCTGTCCAAACAATAATAATGATCCTTTTGAAATGGAAAAATTGTCAATGAAATTTTGGTTAGGTTAATGAGCTTTTATTTTCATTTGTATTTGTGTCTGATATCTATAGGCTTTTGACGGGAAAAAAACATCACATTACTTTCTTAGGTTTCTTCTTCATGACATTATTGTTTGTGAAACAAATGACATCACTAGAAAGAAATGAAATAAAATGGAAATGAAAAAAAAACGACAACCAAAAATACACATCCTTTTATTTGAAAAAATAATATATATAGCCGTGACGTTCGTTTCAATAGCTTAGTTTTTTTATCCAATCTTGGACATATGTTGGGAGAAAAAGAAAAAAAAATTCGTTCAAGTTCCCGGTGGCGACCGCCGCCAAAAACTGTTTGGACGGTCTCTGTTTTATCATTCTGCTTAAGGTTGCCAGATTGGAAAAGAGGTCGAGGAGGACAATTTTTTGAAATTGAAAAACTCGCTCAATCATCATATATATAGTTTTATATCGGTTAAAATTTTTTTTTTGTTAAGCGAGAAAGTTGCTGACATGTTTTCGTTTTACATTTTCATCACAATATGAAACAAAAATCTTTAATCATTTAATATGAAGTTCTTTTATTTCGTTGAAAAAAGAGGTTATTCAATTTTTTTTTACAAAAAAAAAGTTTTTGTTTTGTTTTTTAAATTAGTTATATTCTCTCTTTTTTAACCAAAAAAAAAAAAAAAAAAAAACAACGATGAAGATGATGATGTTTATATAATACACCCAAGATTAGGCAGGTAGGTAGATGGATAAAACCGGAGCTTTTATAACTTTTATTTTTTTTTAAATCTTTCTATGTGAAAGAATGGTATGCTTTTTTTTCTCGGAAATTTTCTGCAAAAAATATTTTGTCAGTTGGGAATGGATGGTGAATAATAAAAAAGATAAGAATTAAACAAAAAAAAAATACCCGGTAACCAAAGTATCATCATCATCAGTAGCGGAAATTATAGCAGCAATAGCAGATGCATTTTGTCCGTTTATTTTCACCGTGTGTGTGTGTGTGTGTGTTTATGATAATGTTATAAAATTATATAAAATTGACAGAATTTTCACATAAAATTATCATGCTTTATTATTCTTTTTTTTATTTGCTTTTATAATAAATTTTCAGATTTATAAATTGTTTTTGTTTTCACAATCAATCGGATATTCAAATTTACATCAACATTCTGGTAATGGAAATAGGATGTTTTTTCATTTTTAAAATTTTCCAATTTCGCTATTTGATGATCGGATGTTTAAAACAGCAATTTCAATTTTGTTTTTTTTTATTTTATTTTTAATTTTCGATTAATTATGATTTCATATGTATGTCTATATGAAATATTTTGGTTCCAGAATTTTTTTCTTCTTCTCCCGGACGAATTCGATACATGTTATTTTATACATGAAATAACGTTTTGTTTTGTGTGTATTTGTTCCTTATACAATTAATGAAACTTTTTCTTTTTTTTGTGGATGAAAAAAGTAAAAAATCCCATATACACCACATAACCGCCACCAATATCATCATCATATAAATTGGTCGTAATGGAAAATGATAACTTTCAAAAATGTAGAAAACTTTGTTCTCAAAACAAACGAAAAAAAAATATTTTTATTGTAATTAAAATTATTGGGTTTTCATTTTTTATTCTGGATCCATTTTTTTTTTCTTTGGTCCCAAAAGAATCGGTTGTTGTTGGAATCTATCATTATCATCATCATCATTACCGTATAGAATAGTCAGTCAGTCAGTCAGTCACGTTGTATTTGATGATATCAATTCGGGTAATAGTATAAACAATAAAAAGAATTCTTTGGAGGGAGAGAGAGAGAGAGAAAGGAAGAGAAAAGGAGTGATTGTTAAAACAAGAAACATTACAATGAAATTGTTTCTCTTCGGTTTTCTGATTCTTGCGATATGTGTGTGTGTGTGTGTGTGTGTGTGCGGTAGCCAAGAAAATTTAGTTAAGTGTGTGTGTGTTTGTGTTTTTCCATTATCATCATCAAAATTTGTCCAAACGATATTATTCATCGTCGTCATGATGATGATGATGATGATCCGCCTATCAACATCATTTGGCCTTATACACAGACATAGCATTCATTTTCTATCCAATAATAATGATAATGGCAACAACAACTTTTGCATTTGAAACAATTAAATTTATTATTATTATATCGGTATTAATATTATTATTAATAAAATCTTTCTTTGTTTTTTTTTCATACTAGCTATCGATGTACATAGGCCATCTAAATGTGAAAGAATCTATTTTTGTGTGTGAATCAAAAAATGATGATGATGATGATGATAGGATTAAGGATTTCATTAGGTTTTTTTTTCTTGCTCTCATTATACAGTTGAATTCATCTCAATGGATACACATTGACAATTGGATCATCATAATTAAACGAAAAAGAAATGAATTTAGCAAGTGAATTCGATTATTATTATTCTTATCATTAATCACAGATTATCATCACATAAATATTGTAAAACTTCAATATATGGTGAATTCGGCACACATGCCGCTTTCTGGAATGTTTTTATGAACGACATTTTATTATCATCCGATTTGATCTATTTTTTTTGGCCAGAAGAAAATTTTATTTTTTTACCGCCACCACCAACACGACCACGATTATTTTTGCATTATAGAATTACATTTTATCCACGATGATGAAGATGAAGATGATTTCATTTTGAAAATGAAAATGGAAGACAAAAAAAGAAGAATAAAGAAAAAAAGCAAGAAAATGTAAAAAAATAAATGTTAAATGAAAAAGAGAAAAAATGTCTAATTAAGAAATTATTTTTTTCCTGTTGGTTCGCCGAGAGAAAAAAGATTCACTCCACTATTTGCAAATTGTTTTCTCAGTTCTAAATTTTCTGATTCGCTGAAAAAATCACACACACATACAAATACACAGTTGTACGGTTGTTGGAGAGAGAGAGAAAAAAAAAGTAAAATTGAAATGTCTAGAGAATTGAGAATTGAACAAAATAATGGAACCGAACTCAATAGTAAAGTTGTGAGAAATCAAGAAAGAGAAAAAAACAAAGAGGGCACAAAAGAATTTATTCTGTTTTGCCCAACTCTGTGTGTTTGTGTGTGTGTGTGTGTGCATGGTTATTATTCCAGCACAATTTGCAAGTTCAAATCACATATACTAAAGATATAGGCAAAAATATATAAAACAGTTACCTCATTGTAGAAATTATTACAGATGGTGAAAAAAGCTCTTTTATCGTGTTCGCTAAATTTACCAAATCGATTTTGGAAATAATAATAACTATTAATATAATAATAATATTATTTCGATCAATTATGGAGCGACGAAAGTATTTTCGATGAATAATATTTTGTAACAAAAAAGGAAAAAAACAAAAAAAAATGTGAGAAAGTATGAATTTTGAAAAAATCGAATAAAAATATTTTTTTTCTCCAAATTTTTCTCAATGTCAATCCAATTCTTTGCACATACCATGATCGTATCCAATGATTATGTGATGCACAGATTAGAAAACAAGTTAATGCCCATAATGCATGTGATATTGGCACCAATTGTGTAAAACTGGACAATGATAATATGACCCAATCTTCGGCCGTATCATTTTGTTGACAATCTATTTGTAGTTTACTGTAAATCTATAATGGAATAGAAAAACAAAGTAAACAAATATTTTCAATAAAATTGTGGCAAATTTTCAGTTATATTTAATTTGATTTGATTGTATGTGTGATCGATTCATATACTTACCATATAAAGTATTTCAATCAAATATTTGTAATGATTCTGTTGTTTCGAAAGAAATTCACCAATACATTTATTCAATATATCTTGTGCGGGAAAAAATTCGGCTAAAAAATATCCGAATACTTGACATATAATTCTTGCATCTAATGAATTACACCAACGTAATGGTTCAAATATGATTGATAATTTTTCCATTGTTTTAAATAATTCATCACCATCATCATTATCATCATTGGTTTCTAGATCAAAATTTGTTGTTCCAACTTGTGTGATGAAATAAGGATATAATTGTTGGTAAATATAAAAAAAAGAAAAATGAATGATTACTTAGAACATTATTTGGAACGGCTATTGATGGATAAAAATCTTTACCTAGATAAGTAGTATTGACAATCATACTTAACATTTGTATCTGACATGATCGATTAGTTGTTATTGTTGTTGATGTATTAGTCGTTGAATTGTTCATACGTTTTAGGCATAGATTTCTTAATAGATTAGCTTCATCCATATTCAATTTTTTATGTCGTATTAATTTTTCCAAACAATGTATCAATGTGTTCAATACACGTATATTAATATCTTTCGCAATTAATTTGATCAAGCCCTATAAATTTATGAAATTGGATCATTTTGGGGGATAATAATATAAAAAGAGTACAAACGAAAAAATAATAATAATAATAATAATGCATAGATATAGAAAGCAATCATTACCTTCATAATCTTTTCACGATGATAATCACATTGATTATTGGGTACAACAACAATATCCGAATATGAATCAATCAATTTGAATGAAATTCGTACCAATTTATCAACATATTCTCGACAATAGCTACTCGGTCTAGAAGGAAATAAATAAATTAATAAGGAATAGAAAAAACCGTACAAAAATAAGATGTACTTGTTTCAATTCGCTTCATTCTTCGCTTCTAGATAAAAATAGGAATTATTATTATACTCACATGATGTGTTCGGTACTTAAATGTTTGGCAATATAATCCAATAAAGGTTGTAAATCTTTTGATTTGACAATTTGTCCATCAATGAGATATTCAATGGCATTAATCGAATGTATTCGTGTGGGTAGAAAAAATTCTTTAAAATTTCTTTCAAACATATGCTTCTTTTGTCGTTCAAGTTGTTCATCAGAATTGCCTAAAATGGCATAAAATTTACAGAAACCGGTTCCAATAAATTGACCAAGAATTTCATCATCATAATTATCGACAATTTTTTGTAGATCAATAAACAATTCTAATACACGACGATATTGATTACGATCGACAAATAATTCGGATAAAATTAATGTTGATTTAGCCATTTCGGTTACGATAGGAAAATATATGGCATTTTTACTTAAATATGGTTGAATCTGTTGTGCGTAAAAATCGATCAAAAATTGTATACATGAATATAGATCAATCGATGTTTGAACATTATTATTGATAGGTATCGTCGATGTTGATGGCGATGATATAGGTGATGATGATGTTGATTCCGATTGATTACGGCCGACTGAATCGAAATGGAATTCATGAATTGATTTGAATTTATAATAAAATGAACGATTCAATATTGGATCATTATATAGCTTTATGGTTTGTTCATCCGTATGAAATTT
The DNA here is from genome assembly GCF_024713945.1 of Dermatophagoides farinae. NCBI lineage: Eukaryota > Metazoa > Arthropoda > Arachnida > Sarcoptiformes > Pyroglyphidae > Dermatophagoides > Dermatophagoides farinae. The sequence continues at coordinate 2,593,809 of NC_134680.1, read as the reverse complement.
TCGATGAATAATATGATGAATTTGTTCATGTTTCTCACCAAATGAAACAATATGTTCTTTATCGACATCAATATTATTATCATATAAATCGGATATTGAATAATCAGAATGATAATGATTATTTGATAGAATTGTATTTGCATTATATAATAGATTTGTAATGGCCATTATTACTAATTTCGTGAGTATAATGTATTCACTCAATTCTTCCATACTACCACTCCCATAACCTTGACGAGAATATTGTGAAATGAGTGAAAATGATTCAGAAAATACACCCAATAATGTCATCCATATCTCTTCAAATTGTCGACGATTCACGAAACCAATGTTTGCAATGCGGAATAAGAATTGTTTAAATGTTTCTGTTTCACATAGAAATTGTGAAGCCATTATCGATATATTTGTTAATGATTGTATTCCATTCCAGATATTCGGATTTTGTGAATTCAATAGATTATATGGAATGTAAATTAATGAATTAAAATTCGGTAGACGACATAGATTCAATACTATTCGTTGTATCATTCGATGATATAAAGGTGGAATTTTTCCTTCATCTAAATTCTGGTCAAAATTATTTTCCAATGAATGAAACATTGTAATCAGTTTTTCGTAATCATCCACAGTGATATCGAATTCTGTAGTTAAATTAGTTAAATCAACATTGATAAAAATATCGGCCATTGACAATGAATAATCTAGTTATGAATGTTGTTCAAAATGTTGAAAAAATAAAAAAATGGTAATTATTATGATTATCATTATGATCAAATCATTCCAGTGAAAGAATTCAATGAAAAAATTAAACAAAACAAAAAACTTACGATGTTTAAACGTATAATGAATCGCATTGATCAATGTTAATTGTAGATATAAATATTTTTCCTGTCCAAAATCGACAAACAGATTTCGATTATCGAGAAAATTTTCAATCACAAGAAGAATATTTAATGCATTCTGATAATTCTGTCGATTCTGTTCATCATATAATAATGTTGAATATACGATAGTTAAATGTATGATTATTGATTGTAATGATGCTGTGCTAGTGGTAGTAGTGGTTGACGATTCTTCTTCCTGAAAATCATTACCAACAACTGAATAATTATCAAATAATGATAAATGTTCAATAAAATAGGCAAATGATGAACTAAATGATTGTAGTAGATTAGTATAAAATGGAAAATCATTATGTGTTAAAAGTTTTGTTCGAACATCATCATAATAGATGGTACGAATATTTTGATTATTTTGAACATTGTTGTTGCCGTTGTTATTGAAATAATAAATCAAAGGAAATCTTTCAAGAATTGATTGTAAAAATTGGCAATAAATTGGTACAATAAATTTGGCCAATTCCAATGGCCTAGTAAACGATTGATGTTTATGGAATTTATTACTACCAATGCTGCTGCTGATACTGTTACTATTATTATCCAGCTGCTTTTCAACAATCAATTTTAATATAATGATAAAATTTTTCAAAGAAAACTTTGACGAAAATATTAGATCAATAATATCATTGTTGGTAAGACGATCGATTGAATTCAATATGTTTGCCGTATTGTTGATAGGCTGTCGTTGTGATAATTGATTATTGATCATTATTGTAAACCAATTTTTATCCATATCCGGTATGGATATCCGTTTCAATCTTAATGGATCTTTAATATTTTTTTGATGATGACGTTTTTTTCTTGATAATCGTTGCTGCTGCTGTTGTTGTTGTTGTTGTTGATTATGTACGTTATTATGATCAATCATTGAATCATAGAAACGTACACGTATCATTTTTAATGTAAAATATAATTTATTATATGATGTATGTTTAACAATTCGCAATAGATTATCAAAATCTTCAAAACTAAATAATAATGGTTGTTTAGTTGATTTTCTTGATTTATAATCATAAATTAGATTCAAACGATTTATTATGATTGATTCGGCATATTTACAACATTTATAATATAATGATAAACGTATGTTGCATATATATCGTTCAAGTAAAAACATAATCAATGCTATATTCTGTCGATTATGTGAACGTTCAAGGCAATAAAGAATTTTCTGTGCCATTAATGGACCACCAACATCATCATCACCATTTGTATTCATTACAAGTTCATCATCAAATTTTGAACTAATAACTTGTAATAATAAACCACTCGACACTGGTTTACGATGTAATCCATTAATAAACTCTTTGATTGGCATCTCATGGCAATGTTCAATTATTTCATGTAAATAATTTATAATGAACCATGATAAGAATTCAACATTTTCAAGATTTTCGGATAGATAATCACAAAGTAATATTAATGAACTTCGTTTCAAGATTTCCCAGTTGATTATTGTTGTTGATGTTTGTTTTGATTTTTGATTATTCCCATTGGAATCTATGACTTTATTTCTATCAATACATTTGGACAGAATTTTAGCCAATTTATCGTAGTTAAGAATATAAAGAAAATTTAGCCATGAAATTGTAAGGAGTGGATAAAATTTAGTTATTTTAAGAAAAATTTCATTGACCATTTTTAGATCAAATGTCTCATTATTTAATGATAGTTCGGATTTTGGTTGTTGTCGTAATAGAATCGTTGCGGATCGAGTTAATCTTGGATAGAAACCCGATTGAAAAATTGAAACTAAAATCATATGATAATAGCGAAGAAAATGTACAACTAGTTGATGATCATGATTATCATTAAGGGTGATTGAATGATAATTCCCATTAGAAACATCAAGATCAATTTCCATAATGATTTTCTGCAAAAGATTTAAAAGAAAATATGCAACTACATCTTCAGAATCAATTTTATCAACACAATCACCGGGACAATTGTTTATGGGATTCAATATAATAATGTTCATTCGTGTCTTAATACGATCCATTTCTTTCATAATAACTGTTTCATTCATATCCATTAGTATTATTTTCAAATATACCAATATTTTTGGTAGCCAATGTTTAAAAAGAATTTGTGAATTCTGATAAGAACTATATTCATTCAACATTATCTCCAATGATGATGACGATGATGATGATGATGTCAAATGAGATAATACATTTGGACACAATATAGCTAATAAGGATTGTAATGAATCAAAATATTCTCTTGAATCGATTCGAATCTGATTCGATAACAATTTTCCAATTATAATATCTAATATCTGCTGTGAAAGATCATTCCATTTAATCGGATCACGATGTTTATAATGTTGTAATATTAATGCCAATAGATGGAATGTACCATTTTGATTTAGTAATTTAAAACAATATGCTACAATTACTTCTTTTTGTGTTTCAATAGCCAATTGTAAGTGTTCTGCATCTGCATTTATTAATGTTGATGAATTAATATTATCTGATGATAATCGTGATAAATCTGAATAGAAAATATGTTCAATAAGTATACGAAGACCATCAATAGCTAAACATTGATGACCATTGGCAATTAAATTATCACATAATTGAATAATTTTGGGTATGCTAACCATATCTTCATCGATAATATAATGTTCAGTTGAAAGTGTTGCAAGAAAATGGAATACATGTTTCATTAATATTTCGAATGGACCGGAATCATAAATCGTTTCTAAATGTTCAAATTGTTTCATTATAAATCCGACGAAAAGTTTTTCCGAATCAAGTAATGAATAATTTATATGGAATTGAATCAATTGTACGAAAAGATCCAATATGATTGATTGACATTTGGTATCATTACTCATTGCATAATGTTTCATTGATTGTATAACTAATGGTTCGAAACATTGAATTTTTGTTGTAAGAAATTTTTTCAAACAAAAACCAGAATTTTTCTCTAAAGTTCCACGTGTTACATCTGAATTCATTATTTTTATATATTTATATTCGATCCATTTTCGTAGCCAATTTAGATATGATAATGATGAGGATAACGATGATGATGATGATGAATAATCTATTCTTGATTCATCACCACTGCCACCAATTGATGGTAAATCATTAAATTTCATATACGGTATGACAAAACAGATATTATGTAAACTATTCAAATCAATCGATAATTTTGATTTTGTATCTCGACGATGATGATGGTGATAATGACATGATTGTTGTTGATGATGATGATAATCAATAATTCGAAAGCCACCATTGTGATTAAATATTTCAATAAATAATGAAATATAATTTATTTCAAATATACATTTAATTAATTGATTAATCGATGCAATCGTAGCCGATGGATTCATATAGAATATCATTTTTAAATAGATGAGCATATCTTCCAGATGATTACATAAAAATGATGAGCTAGTAAATTCTAATAATTTTGCCAACATTGTTAGCATTGTATTAAGATATGATGATTTATCACTTCGACCCATTATTGTTATTGATTTCCGATGATGGTGACGATGATTTTTAAGAATTTCAAACAGTCGAAATGACATTGAATCATATGCATAAGTTTCACGACGACGGGTTGCTTTATTTCCACCAAATGGTAATGATGATGATGAAACAGTCGCTGATTCTTTAAGATTCTTATCTTTATTCATATCAAAAAAACTGGTCGAATGTTTCTTAATCATTGCCGATATCGATTCATTACGAGTGTAAAGATTATGGATAAATGTTGTGAATATCAATGGATTATCCTCATTAATAGCACTATATATGACAATAATCTTGTATAGATATAGGAAAAATGTTTCAATGCAATGGGCAAAATCCGAAGAAATCATTCGATAAAGATCACCAGTTGATTCGATACGTGAGTCATTGGGTTGATTTTGTAGCTGAAGTTGTTGAAAACAAGCAAGACAGACACTTTCAATTAGGCACATGATCAATTCGGCAAGATTCTGTTGTAATGATAAGTCATTTAGCATCATAGGATTTTTCGTTAAAATTTCAATGAGAAACATGATCATTTCGACTGAATTGTGTTGTGATGAATCAATCGGTTCAATAAGCCAACCATTCGGATGTTTATCCGGTGGATATAATCTCGCTAACGTATTCAACGAATTCAAACAAATGGACAATGATTGTTTACAATAATAACGATGGCGTAATTCGTAGAAAAATCTCTTAACAAAATAAGCAACATTTGATTCGATAATTAATTTTTTGAAATTAACAAATTCAACATTATCATCATCATTATTGGATTGTGTATGTGAATTTGGAATAGGATTCCCATCCAATGAATGCTGAAACAGATCAAGTGATGGAAATTTACCATTAAAATATTTTGATTTTTCATTCAAATAATCATCATTCGATAGAATTGAATTCATTACTAGTAAATTGATGCAATCATTTTGGAAGACATAATTATTTAGACAGATATTATCAATAAAATTTGTAAGCAAATTCAATGTAGCCTGTCTTACACGATGATCGGAATCGAATAGAAAATGGAAAAGAATTTCTTCAATGATCAATTTTGAAATGGGAACATGTTTTAAAAGATGATTATGAATTCTTAATAATGGCTTTTCTATAGTGATTGAATTAAGCATAAATTCCATATGTTTCAAATGTGGAAATGAAATTCGAGCGAATAAAGTTATTAGTTCGATTTTGATTAGCCAATAGGAATTATCTTTCAAACGAATTAATTGATGTATTAGATTGAATATTTGAATAATTCTGATTTCGTTATGTGAGATTAATATCGGTAGAAATTGTTGTAAACTTATCAATGTCTGACGAATGGTTATCGATGATGAGTCGAATAAAAATTTTTCCAATAAATTTAGCAAAAAATCAAGTGAAAGCTCATTATTATTATTGCCAACCGGATTGTTTTGTGCGAGAAATTCATCATATGAAAATGAATATGATAGAGCTCGTTTTAGATATTTTCCCACAATCATTGCCATATGACCACGAATATTTGGATCTGAATGTGTTGAAAATGAGAATATATCTCTGATTAATTGTGTGGCAGTTTTTTTGTATGCAAGTTTTTCAAATAAAATTCTCGGACAATGTTGAACAATCGATGCTATACAAGATAATGATAGACCTTTAATGGCCACTCGAACTTCGGCATCGGTCATTAATTGTCCGGGTCGAACTTTGAGAAGATATTTCAGACAAATTAATTTGCCTGCATATTCGAATGAAAACAATGGACCAAGATTATAATCATCGAAATCAATTGAATGTAAATGATTTTCGGTTATGATCAAATCGAATGATGATGATATATCAAATGGTGAATTTGGACATTTATGGCTTGTCGTATTCAATGATGATGCTTCAGATGATAGATCGAACTCAGGTGTTTTGTTTTCAATGGATTTCGTATCAATTTCACTTTCATGGTCAAAAATAGATCCAGTATTTTCAATTAAAGAATTGGCAAATAAACTTTCGCTTGCTTCAGATACATCATCGGGTAAATCCAAACTAGATCCAGCATTACTGAAAAATATACCTGCTTTTTCAAATGTTTCATCTTCAAATTCATCGTTAAGATTCTCAAGATTCATTAATGAATCATTAATGACACTTTTCATCGCCGATGATCGGAATGAACTAATGTGTTTGAACTCCATTTCTTCTTCACAAAGATCGGTGAACATTTGAAATATTTTCTCTGGTAATGCATTGAAAAATTCAACCAAAGCTTCGAGTGTGGCAATAATAAGAATGTTATTGATTGCATATTTTATCGTCAATATCATCTGCTGATAAATGTATGATAAGTTTTTCAATAATGAATCAAACAATTTTGGATGTTCATTTGGATCAAGATATTTGGCCAATTTTGAAAATGAACATTTTGCCAACATGAATATGCCAGTAAGTAGATAATCTTTATTTTCTGTAATGATAGATTTTGTCGACGTTGACATAAGATTGGCGACATGATTCAAAGCAACATTAAAATAATGATCTGGTTTCCTTGCACTATCACATAAAATAACGATTGAAAGGGAAGAATATCGTCGAATCGAATTCAATGATGATGATAGATTAATCAAATAAGCATTCATCAAATCAAATATTTCTCTTTCGGTTGCATAAGGTGTAAGCAATGGATAGATCTTACAGATGGCTGTATATAAGGCTTCTTGTATGAGCTCATCTTTAGGTGAATCGATCAATATTGTTACAAAACTTGAGTAAAGATTCGTTGTGAATGCACGATATTTGTTCGAACGAATACGATGACATATTTCGGAAAACTTTGTCAATGATAAACGTAAAGCACGATTTGATGAAAATTTCGTTATACCTTTACATAGTTCGCTCAACAATCGATTGGAATTGAATTCAATAAGATTACCAATAAGTTTATCAAAAGTTTCATTGACTACATTACGAATATCGGTATCATCATTATTGCAGAGATGAAATAAAAGTTCAATGGATTGTGATAAAAATTTATTAAAATCCGGATGATTTCTATATGATCAACGGTAAACGCCTAGTAAATTAAATTTGAATAATTTCAAAATGAAATAAAAAATTACCGAAAACCAATGGATATGAGAACATTGACAAGATAATCGCATTGTTTTAAACATTCCTTTTTATCAATGATATTGTCTTGACGTCTTGAATAAATAGAAAATGATCAGATCATTATAAAATATAAAAATTACATACAAATACTTGGGTGAAATCAATGATTTCTCCACCGGTAATGGTGCTGATATTTTCGGTGATTGTGTTGTATAAAGTTTCAATAACTCAAAACTACGTTTAAATTTTTCAATATGTGCCATTTTATCCGGATAACAATGATGATGACTCTGTAAGATTCATAATATAAACGATTCTGTAATTCTTGAAATAAATTGATCAACAAATTATATTGCACAATACAAAAACATTCGGAACAACTGTTACCACATTGATCGACCATTTGTGTGGCAATATCGATGAAAATGATTAAATCATGCACGATGTATTTATTATTGAATTTTATTTTATTGGTAAAAAATCAATTTTCAAAAAATTATATTTTTACAAAATCATTACTATATTATTGACGGGTTTTTGCATGAACTAGGACAAACATTTTAACAGGCAATAATTCTTTTGGCATTCTTTTTTGTCGAAAAATATCTTTAACAATTAAATTTGGTACTTTAGAAAATAAACTCAAAAATTGAGCCTCTGTTCTTGTTACAAAACCATCCTCATCGTCAACGTATGAATCTTCATCTTTAGATACATTATCTTTTACCACAATAAATCCATGCTGTTTATCAAGGATTCGAAGGCATTTTTCAAGAAATAAAATCAGATCCTCATCGGTCAGATATCCATAAACCCATTGACCCCAAATGCAATCATAGATTATACCATCGATAGGAGCAAATTCTTGCATTCCTTGTATATAAGTATGTTTCACACGATGATAACCATCACCAAGAAAATCTTTGGCTTTCAAAACGAATGTTTCATTTTGTTCGAGTAGATCGATTTCATCGAAAAATTTTGACAAAACATATTTACTAACACGGCCAATACCGGCGCCACAATCTAAACATCTAAGTGGACGTTTCAATGATTCGATCATTTTGATTGGTTTCAATAGAATCCTAAGTAATTTTCTGGATTCATCTACATCGCTGGTATTGATATTGGTCCAACCACCTAACATTCCATCAATATTCGGTGCAATACGTTCCCAATAAGATCGGCCTTTCTCATATAAATCATCATCGTCATGATCTTGTTTATCAGATTTTTCCATGGCCATTTGATGTTGACAAGTTTTACATAATACAGGTGATATTTATCAAATTAAAAAATTGAATTGAATTTTTCTTTTAATCACATGATTGAATGTAAAAATGAAAAAAAAACAGCAGATATAAAAATATTGGCTGAAGCACCATATTCATAGATTACGTTAATATGGAATATCACAAAAAAATTGAAAAATTTATTACATTTAAAAAGAAATTATAAAATTTTTTGCATTGTAACCAATATTCTTGAACAATTTTTCGTCAATTTTTGTTCACCAAATGATAATAAACGTAAACGTTGATGTTGAAAACGTAAGGACGGATCATTATGATGATCATATTTAGGTAATGAATCTATCTGTGACAATGTTTGAAATTGTTTCGTTGTTTCATTATTATAGAAACGTTTAAAATATGGTGCCCAAAATGTAACAATACCATTAGGTTTTAAATGTTGTGCAGAAAAATTCAATAAATCATGATATATATCATCAAGTTTATATTGTAATTTAGCTGGTAGATGTCGATCAAGATATTCAATTGGTATGGTTGGATCAGATTTTTTTGAACCAATACGTTCACGTGATTCTCGTATACCATATGGTGGATCAGTTATGATTGCATCGAATTCGATATTATTTCGAAATAATTGTAATGATGAATCACCGGCAATAACATTAAGATATCTAGATTCAAGTCCATATTGTTTTAGATTTCCTTGTACAGATTCATCGTCCTCACGTTTTTTGGCACCAACTCTTGTTGGTTTTATCATTCCATGTAATAATGGATAATCAATATCTGTACCGCAAACATAGGCACCATAATATGCAGCAGATACAAGTAAACTACCGGAACCAACAAATGGGTCATAAACAATATCATCCACATTGACACGGGCAATATTAGCCATCAGAAATGCTAATGTCGCATCCATCGATGTGTTGGCGATGAATTTTCTATTTTTCAATGAAAATGTTGATAACAATTTTCGATTACTGTTAGCGATCCATTTTCCAAATAAAATTTGATATGGCAGTTCAGGTTGTATATTAGGATTGAGTCCATAATATTCCATATAATAGAATGTTACATCGGGATTGGTCATTCGAATTGGTCCTTTCAATGACAAACCAGATAGCCGTTCGATACGTTCAATTTTTTGTGATTGTGAAATTTTCCTACCAAATGCTTCAACTTGTATTCGAAATGAGCAATTTTGATAATATTCATCATTTTTAATTTGTAAGCAATTATTTATTTCGTTAATAAATTGATTCAAATCGTTTGATGAAATCCAACATTCGAATAGACTAGTAGCTAAAATGATTCGATTGAATACCTTACGAAGTGTATCCTCATCACTAGTTTCAATGATCATGAATGGCTTTTGATTGATGAGAAAAAAAATCAAAATCGATTTCAATTGAATCATCACAAATGATAATAAATACCTTTTCCGATATTGGTTCAATGAATTTAAAATTCAATTTATACAAAGAAGCCAATGCATTGAATTCCTTGGATTTATTAGAAAAAACTCATTATTCATAAAATTCTAATACAATTTTCTTTTATTTACCATCGAACGGAAATTATTCAATTCATTAGCAAAACGGATGACATATCTTTTTGGAACAACCATTTTGAATTTTTTTTTCAAAAAAAAAGATTTTAATCAAATGTCATTCTTATTCGATATTTGAACGTTAAACACACAATAACACGTGAAAAAAAAAATTTCAAACCATCAATAAATGACATGACACATGATGATTGATCGATGATGCAACGTGTCTGTGATTCGATTGTTTATTCGAATTAAATTTTTTTAAAATAATCAATTAATTTTATTATTATTTTATATTAAAATGGCTGATTTTGATTTGGAAAAATTTTATAAATCTATAAATGATGATGAAAAATCATCGGCCATATTAACGTTGCAAACATTGATGGAATTTCTTCGTATGGATACATCACGTACGGCTAATGAATTATCTCGTAATCTTCGCGATGCTATTGATCAACTTAAAAAAATTGATCCAGTAATTGAAGTTGAATCGGTAGCTGAAATTTATTTTCGTTTCATTACGTTAAGTGCTGCTAAATTTGATGTGAGTTTTTATTTTCTTTTGTTTTTGATATAACAATATATTTTCTGTTTTCTATTAAAGGATTTTCAAGAACTCAAAGAAGAACTATCACGTCGAAGTAAATTATATATGGATAAAGTATCAAAAAGTCGTCAACAATTGGCAAAAGTTGCACAAAAATTCATAACCAATGATTCGACCATACTTGTTCATTCATTTTCAAGAGCTGTATTGGAAACATTATTGGAATGTCGAAATCAGAATAAATGCCTAAGAATTTTTGTTACCGAATCGGCACCAGATAATCGTGGTCGTGAACTTTGTGCCCAATTAAAATTAGAAGGTTTCGAGCAGGTAACATTGATTTTGGATTCAGCCGTTGGTTCTATGATGGACTGTGTAGATCTTGTGTTAGTTGGTGCTGAAGGTGTTACAGAAAGTGGTGGTATTATTAACAAGGTATTGTCGATTGAATCTTTTTTTTTTTTTTTTGATTAATCAATTAATTAATTTTTTGGGCCATCTAATTCGCAGATTGGAACCTATCAGATAGCCATATGTGCTAAAGCACATAATAAAACATTTTATGTACTTGCTGAAAATTATAAATTTATTCGCCTTTATCCACTCTCACAATCGGATATACCTGATCGTATTAGATTTCGAACATTACCATTGACCAGTATGAATCGTGCCAAACATGAATGTCATCCATGTGTTGATTATACACCACCCAATTATATAACATTATTATTGACTGATCTTGGTCCATTAACAACGGCTGCCGTTTGTGATATGTTGGTACAATTGTATACATGAAAAAAAATCATGAAATCAAAAAAAATCGAAATAAAAATTTTAAAATTTTCTTGAAAAATTATTCCATAAACCCCCCATCCAAATTTTTAAAAGTCCAGAGTAAAAAATTCATGACCGTTCTAATAGGACGTATAGGGATTTTTTTTTTGCATTTGTTTACAAAAAAAAAAAATTTTTTTTTCTATTTTCTCATGCTATTTATGCATGATGATAATCATCACTTTTAAATGATCGTTAAATTGCGTCTTTGTATTTCGATTTTGTTTCTTGATCAACAACTGCGAAAAAACGATTGATAATTGATATGATTGAATTTGCATAAACGCACAAACACACATACCTATAGCTACAAATGGTGATAAATTTATTAAATTTAGATCATCAGCAATAAATAAATATTTTTATCAAAATAACAATGTCTTTCGATTGATTCATCGTTGATAATTACCGTTTATCAATTGCAATCGCTAAACCAAATATATAAGTGAAAACAAGAAATTTTTTTTCTTTATTTGTGATAAAACGTATGTGTCCTGTTATTGTTGTTGTTTTTTTGATGAGCAATGTTGATTCCATTCGATTGGGCTCAATAAATAATAAATGAAATTAATATTTTTTTTTATTAAAAATTTTCCCATTTTCTTTTCATGTCATACAGAATATAGTTGTTGGTGATTTTTGATTATTGTATGATCAAATCATGTCGGAAAATCTTCATTCAACAACATCCACTAATGATGAAATGGATACGATCCATAATATGTCCAATGATGATTCTGACGGTCAAACAAAATCATTGTATCCAAATATTCATTCACCACCTCAGTCATTGTCACAACCATCATCATCTACTTTAACATTATCTTCGGCTCAGATTCCATCACAATCAATGATTATGACATCTTCAATGTTGTCATCTATGTCATTATCTGGAACGAATCGTACGCAACAAATAACAACCACAACATCATCATCGTGCCAAAAATTGGAAAAACTTCGCATTATCAAACCTTTTGATGAACGACAACTATTAGAATTTTATCGTAATCCATTATTGGATTCGAATGAAAAATTTATACAACATTTTCAGGAACGTTATTTTTCACGTTCCACTAGTGCCACTAATGATTATTATGATCTAATCATACGATTAGATAAATCTGTTGAACGATTTCAGGATATAAGAAAAAATATTGATGAGTATATCGAACAGATTAATCAAGCTGAACAGGAAAAATGTTGGAATCGTAGTGAACATCATCTACATCAAAGTGATCGTTGTGGTGATGGCCAATTAGTTGAAGCACAACATGATTATCAACGTTATCATTTTGATCAGGATTATGTTAACAATACATTAGATCGTTACCATTATCTATTACGTGAACGTCTTGTTAATGAACATGTTGTACATTCATATTTTCATAAATATTTTCAATTACGATTCGAATTAGTCATCTATGAAGCGGACGACATTATTCAACGTTTAGAACGAAAAATTACGAATTACAATTATTCAAATCAACAGCCAATCAATCAGAATTTTGATTCACATTTATCCATTGGTACTGTTATTGATGATCAGACTTCTACGAATTGTAGTTCAAGTATTTTTGATCAAACCGAAATTGATGTTGTCACACAGATATATCAATTAGAACCATCAACACGATTACTTCATGAACAACTTTTGGATCTATTTGCCGCTTTATTCGCTTATTATCGTCGTACAATGGCGGACAACAACAATTCGAATGAAAAACTCAAACTACATTGTTATCAAGCAATAATGCATTTATGTCGAAAATTTTTAAATAAATTAGCTAAATATTCTGATCGATTATTTCTACTCAATCAGATACTGAGATGTCCTGCAGGTTCTTCTAGTGAATTTTCCAATCTCTTAGAACCATTGGATCCTTTACCATTAAAATCAAATGGACAACAATTTGAATTAGCTAAACAATATGTTGATTATGGTGTTGTAACTATTGCAACGATATTATCACCGATAAAATCCTGTAAAAGTGAACATCATTCAAAAATGATTACTTCAAACAACAATGCTGGAGAACAAGATAAATCGAATAAAGAATCATTATGGCTAATGGTAGATAATGATTTAGATGATGAAGAATTCTGTCTAGATCAATCGCCATCTCCTATAGCAGAATTGACTGAAAATGATATAATCTGTTATCTTTCACGAGTTCCATTCCGTGAAATGCTTCATTTCATGTCGCTAATCACTGATGATAATGATGGCCAAAACTTTGAAAACAACGAAGATAATGATACGATCAATTCATCAACAGAAACATCAATGATACGTTTGTTTGCATTTAGTACTCGTTTGATACAAATATTTCGCCATGGTTTGCAGAATTTTAATTGTTTACGTTTTAAACGATTAACATTGTATCTAGCATCGATGATCAAACAGATTATCAAAACTATATCGGATAATTGGCGATGGTGTAAGGAAAAATTTACGACCAAAGATCAAGCATTATTGATTCGATTACAAGTGGAATTTGATCATTTTATGTTACGATCCATTACGGCAATACTTTCAACAAATCGTCGTGGTGTATGGCCATTATTGGCTAAAATTGATTTCGAAGGAATTTCCGAACCAATGCTCTGGAACATATTATGGGTAGTATATCAGAATGGCCGTAATGAACAGAATGAAATTGCTAGTGGTCTTTGTCCATATATGAGTTCGAATTATTGGAAAGATAAATTCCGTAGTCATGTACATTGGAAATTTGTTTTCATTGAAAAATTAGCCATCCTATCATTGGAAGAGGCAAGTGGTCTGTTAGATTTTTTCTACAATATGGCAATATCAAGATCAAAATTTGAATCATTAATGGAATTATCATCATCATCAACAACAACAATGTTTAATGATTTATCATTCGATAACATACAACATGTTGATGATTTTCTTCGTGAAATTATCGAACGTTTTGCTGAAATTTGTCTATTACGTAAATTATATTCATATCCATTGGATTTTGAAAATCAAATGTCACAAATTAATCCCAATCAATATTTAATATTGAATAATCAAGAATTCTATAGTACGAAAGGTGTTGCTTGTCTAATCAAATTGCTCACACGTTATAAATCAATGTTATTCCTATTGTTACAATTTCTTCAATCAATCAATGACGAATCAAATCTTTTGATACAACCATGTTTAGATCTATTCACATCGATCGTTATCAATGATTGGAAACCTGAAATACGATTATTTTCATTACTTTATAAATGGCTCACCGAACGTCCATATGATCATGTTCATAATCGTTTTGCAAGAATTTTATTGACAAAAATTGGCTGGAATCGTATACTGGTGCAAAATGATCAATGTTTAATGATACCGATACAACAGCAACAACAATTTGCATTGAAATTATATCAAGCAATGGAACAACATTTTAAATCTATTAATCGTGCTGATGCTATCAATTCTAATAATAATGACACGAAAACAAAGATTATGATCGAATACCCTATAATTCAAAATGAACATCTATCTAATGAAGAACATCGTTTACATATAGCTCAATCCCATAATCCTAACGATTATGGTTGTTGGTGTTGGTCAATGTTACTTTCATTACGTCTTCATCCATTAGATCTAATACCGGATGAATCATGTTGGGATGATATTATTTATGGTTCGGAACATAAAAATAAATATTCATCTTCAAGACGAAAACATTGGACAATGCAATATATGATGAAATTTAATTATGATTCTGAAATGATACAGATTGCTCGTGGTATCGAAATGGATAATCCATATGCTATTTATATTGCAGCTATGATGAGTGATTTATTATTCAATGCTGGTCATTCATCGATCGATCTTAAACGAATGACTGAATTGAATGATCAATTAATTCGTGGTGGCCATCTAATTCCTATGCTTCATATACTTTATCATTTTCTTCCATTTTGTTTTGAAAATGATGGCGAACTTCGTGCGAATTCTTCATTCATTTTATCGATTTTAACATTGCTACAAAATGATATGACAGCTGAACAATTGTCAAGCATAATTCTATTACAACGGAAACATTTTTCCCGCACAGAATATTCTCAACAAACATGTCAAGCATGGACTGAATGTTTATTTGAAACAATGAATCGTTGCTTAAATATGAAAACATCATCATGGTTATCATCATTTATGCCACAATTTTTACAATCATCATCAAGTACACTGAATGTTATCGATATGATACTTGGAAAAATTACGATAATATTTGATCAATTATCGATGGAATTACTTCTTGAAAATGGTGATTGTCTAAAATTATATCAACAATATTTATGCCGAAAATTATATGGTCGAATGATGAATTGGAAACTAACACAATTGGATTCCGTTTCTGGATTATCGTCTGCCGGTAATTCCGGTTCTGGTGTATTATCATCTTCATCATCACCAGCATCATGGCTATCATTGTATTGGTATTCAAACGAAATAAATGTACCAGCATATCTACCTGATAAAACATTAATACGATCACCATGGATGACACCATTTCATCTATTACTTCGACATTGTTTAAATTCAAAACAATCAATTCGAATCCGACAACCAGTGTATCTGATTTTTTTGCAAACCGAAATTGATATTCGTCGTACGTTTAATATATGGAATTATTTGGTTTTTGAATTACGGAAAACACAGTGGAACTCGAATGAAACACATATCGATTATACGATGATTGAAACAGAATTAACACAAGCATGTACGATATATGAAAAGGCACCGCTTCCATGTCAGTTATTACCGTTAAATTTACTTACAGTTTATCTATTGAAATTGATTCCAACAGCAGATTCACAATCATCATCTGATCGTCATCCACATCCAATGATACCATTATTATGGCGACAATTTTTCTCCAATTATTTTCTCTATACTGATTCATTGTCAACGATTGGTAATCGATTTATTGATACGACAAGATTAAAACAATTGAATGATCGATTGAATTCGTTATTCGATTATCATAATCAACGATGGATTCGATTGAATAATGAACGACCAACGAATGACTCAATTTCTATTGATTCTGAATTAGTTCAAAATGAACTGCAACAGCAACAACAAAGTGATTCAATATCGGCTTTATTATTTGAAGATCGTTTAGTAAAATTATACCGTGCATATCGAATATGGCTCAAGGATAATCGTTTTCTACAATATGCCGATTTAGATGATGAACAATTTGCTAAACCAGAAATTCAGATAAAATTACTCAATTCAGTTGTATCGGTTTCATGTGGCCGACAAATCATCGTTGGCCATAATTATCATTTCATTCAGGAAAATTTTTGGCCCGAATTTGATCATTTAAATACATTTTTCATGCTCAACTATGTTCATAAAATACCGTTACAATCGTATATATTGTTACATGAACAATCATGGATTCGATTAGTGAAACCAATTCTTGAATCATTGAAGCATTTCAATGACGATTTTGATGATAATGATAATGGCGATGACAATGATAATAATAATATTGATCGAAAATTACTCAAACTTCCAGAATCATCATCAAATGAAATTCAATTTATCGATACCGCCGCATCGAGGCAATCTATTAGGCAATCTGTTGAATATAATCAGAGTGATCGTTTTGGACAAATTATTGAATATTTTACCAAACTTACCGCATCACTTAATTGTAATATTCTATTCCTGGACAGTGATATTGGATATAATTTAGGCTATGTACTTGATGATAATAATCAATTTACCGTTGATTTTGATGGACAAAAATCCGAACAAGATATATCCATCGTATTTGTTATCATTCATCAGATTGTCGATAATATTGTTGAAGAAGCACGTTTTGTTGAAAATCAATTGGAAAAATTTAATACATTAAATGTTGAATTCTGTAAAGATATTCTACCGAAATTATATCATGATGTTAGTCGTGATCTTATACAAAGAATTAGCTGTGATCGATCAGAATTTGATCCAAGTGGTTGTACAAAACCTGCTGCAATTAAATTTGAATTCATTGAATCATTATTGAATAATTATATTAAACAAAAATTGGATCGTAATCGCGCCGAAATGGATACAATTATAACATCCTTAATTGAAGATGTACCTGGACAAAAAGTAGTTGCATCCATATATTTTATGCAAAAAATTGCCAATTATCTTCTACGTTTCTATATCGATGGTTCATATCCTCAACGATCGGAAAATAATAACCAACAACAACGAATTCAACGTCTATTCGAAACAATGTCCGGTTGGATAAATTCAATCAATCTAATTGGTATTAAATATCATTTAACTGGACAATTATTGGACATTTTTCTAGATATGTTACAGAAATTATCCACTAATTATGTGGATGAAATTAATCATTTTTATCTAAATACAGCATTACAACGAAGTGTTTCAATGTCATTGACACAACAATTAGCACCATGTTTAACACCATCGAAAACATCGCCAAAAATGTTTATACAGATGTATAAATTGATTGGATCACGATTAAATCAACAACATCAACAACAACAACAACAACAGCATTTAACATCACCTCCGCAGAGTATTTTCGTATTATTAAGTAAATTCGATGTTGCTACATGGTTACAATTATCACATCTAAAGGATGAACAACGTCTCGATCTTCTTGAATGTTTATTTCAATGTTTTACATTTTTCGGTCCAAATCCAAGTGATGATTATCTTGTTATCTATGATCTTTATCGTAAACATTTACAGGATATGATATTATATCGTTTTCCAATATTTATGACAAATATTCTGGCCTATATGCTACAAGGAATGAATGAACAACAATTAGCGCCGACATTATGGAATAGTATTCTACATACGTTTGGTTTTTATACAAAAAGTTTATCATCATTTTCATCGTTAACGAAATATACACGACCAAAATTGAATGAAAATAGTAGTTATATTGATGATTGTGAACGTGAATTGTCGATCATTGATTTTGATTATCAAACATTCGATGATGATCTACGTATGTATGTTATGCGACAAAAATTATTCACATCACATGAACTTTATAATCTACTTAAATTAATGTTGGAATTTAAACATAATCTCCATAATCCACAACATCAGCAACAACAACAGCCAGAATTTTTAGATCATTTCAAGATTTATAATGTAAAATTCTTACAATTTCTAACATTCATATCATATTGTTGGATCAATTCGAATGCTACCACATTGCCAGACGACATTTCTATAATATGGCTGCCATTTTTTGAAAATTGGCGATCCTGGATCTTTCCCCGCCATAATACTAAATTCATACAATGGGAGCATTTTTGTTTTGCTTGGCAATTGTTTATCATTTCCGTTCAATTTATGTTGGATTCATTTTATGGTAAATATTTTTAGGTTTCTATTGTTTGAATTTAATTGTTTTTTATTTTTGTATTCATTTGGAAAAAAAACAGATGGCCAATCACAGATACTTTCCTGTATATGGCAACCATTTATGACATTCATATTGGAAACACGATCAGTCGAACGTACCGATGTTGAAATGTTTGAATCAAAATTATTACAACTAAAAAATTGGTCACAATTCTATCCATCCATTACCGATATAAAACTTATGTATGAATCAATTGTAATGGAACGTTATTCCGTGGAACGGCTTAATTCATTTGTCATATCCAGAATACAATGGAATCAAGCGTTACTTAATTCACCACAACATATTTCGATCGATAATGCTGTTGAGATTTTGGAAAATCTTACCTATACAATCATATCGTTAGTCGATCAACCTTACATTGGACAGGTAGATTTTCCTACCATTCCATTTTGGCTATTACCAAGTCAAAAAATCAAAAAAATTGTCATAACATTGTTGGAAGTGATGAAAAAACGCGTATCTATCGATATGGTTGATAAAAATTTGAGTACCAAACAGAAATCTACAGATTCGGATAGCGATAATCAATTGTTGATCATTATGCGATTGTTGAAAGCATTGGTACAACTTCATAATGTTGACACCGTTACCGAATCAGAAACTGATCCAATTCGACAACAACAAAATGCAGCAAAAGTTATATATTATGCTCATTCTATCGGATCGTTTATATCATATCTGGCTAATCAAAATGTTGATTATATTGCCAAAAATCCAGATTCTATGCGCTCATTCCTAAAAGATTCGATCGAATCATTAAGACCGACAATTGATTCATTTGATATGACTGATCGTGTGTCGATATTTTGTGAGCTGTTACAATCATTGAATGAAATTCAAGATTCATTTATTCGTGATCGATTGGCTACACATTTTGTTACCTTATTTTCTTATATGACTTCAAGTCAATTATTTGCCGAAATTATATTTGCAATTGGAAAGATTATCTATTCAATTAAAACGGCAATCTTTCTACTCGAATGTTTATTGGAAAATTATTTTGATCTTGCTGGTGATCTACAATATCTGATTGATAACCTTGAAATTGTTCATCTGAATAAACATCTAAATACTTTGAATAATTCACAGACAAATTTATTACAACAATCATCAACGAATTGTGATGGTAATAATAGCGATCCAATTACAATCACAACAAGTGGGAATCATATTGAAGATTTTATGCTTGAATCCATCAAAACTCGTAGCTGTCTTTTATTATTGATTTATATTCATCGCCGATTAAAGCATCGAACCGTGCCAGATATTTGTACACGTCGTTATGTATACAGTATAATGATGCAATGTGCACAACATTTCAAATTTGGTACTCAACCGCAACATTCCCAACAGCTGTATGGCAAATTTTTCGATGAACCAAAACAATGTTTTTTTTGGTGCAGATTATTTGATCTGCTTACATTTGATCATAGTTCAATTAGTGATGGTTTAAATATTTCTATACATCATCTATCATCATTGAAGACGACCAATATTATGATGACCAAAAGTAATTCTTCTATACTATCAACTAGTCGATCATTGATGGATATGCCAATAGTGTATACGGCAAAGATTGCACAAAATTCATCATCATCATCACTATTATCATTACCACCTCAATCATCAACATCATCACCATTATCACATACCCGAAAGACAGGATTTATGGATCCGAATCAACTTTCATTGGATATACATCAGGAAGAGGTGTCACAAGCTATTCATACATTATTATTATTATGTCAATCACTTAATTCATCCATTTCTGATTCATTAAATCGTGGATTTTTTGGCCTATTTCGTACACAAAAACCACCATCAAATCAATGTTTATTTCTATTACAATCATTAGTACTACATGGTGCCTGTACAATGATGGAAACATTTTTTCCTGAATTTGATTACCATCAAACATCATCATCATCTACTACAACAGATCATGATGAACAATCACAAGCAAAAATTGCAAATGTTGATACAATTCGTCAACGATTACAAACTGATCTAAACGAATTGATACGTACATCTCATCAACGTATACGTAGTTGGCGTAAAAATAAATCATTTCAAGATATATGGTCATTGATTGATAAGTTACTTGATTATACTAAACCAATGGTCATATCGGTACAATGTAGTAATGAATATCATCATCATCAACAAGAACAGCATAATATTCATCAACAATCGAATAATAATAATAATCGAAAAAATATTATTGAACTTAATAATGAAATTGATAATCATCATCATAATCCTGAAATACCAATATTTTTAATCGGTGATGATGATGATGATTATGATGGTAGCAGTGAACCAACATCGCCAATAATTGATACGGCAATTAATAATTTAATTAATCCAAATGATAATAATAATGATGATGGTAATGGTGGACAAATGAATAATAATCAAATGGAATTATTGACAAAACAATGGCTTCGTTATTATATAAGACTTTCACAACATCAACAACAACGTTTTCATCTAATACAACGATGGCTTTTAGATCTTTATAATAATCATAATTATATGAAACATTTTATTTAATCATCGATAACCAATTTGTGATTTATTTTGATCAGTTAATCATGTTGTTAATATAAATCGTGATTGTTGATTTATTTTTTTCGTCATTTGACAATTAATTGAAAATTAAATAAACAATAAAAATAAAAGGATTTATTTCTAATTGATTTTATTTTAATTGTGAGATTGTGTTGTCGATTTCTGGATTCAAAGATTATCCTCTTCAATTTTATATAATTCCTCTTCAAGACGACGTTCGTGTTCTAAAATTTTTTCAACAATTTGTTCAGAAATCTGTGGGGATAGCTTAAAATCGGTTGATTTTAATTCACGTTCCAATTGTTCAATCTGTAATATTTCATCCTTAATACTTTGTGCTTGATCACTTTTACCATGCATGAATAGATATCCAATATCAGCATATGCACGTGTTTTCAATGCATCCATTAGATGTAATAATTGTACATATTCTGGATCGGTACCTTTTTCACCTAGATACAATAATTCATGTATACGTCCCATTGTTTTACCAACTTGCATTTCAGCATGATAAACAAATTCACGAAAAAATGGATTTGAACTATCAACATCATCAGATTCTTTTTTCAAATGTTCAGTATATTTTATCAATGATGTTAATTCTTTTTCCAATGATCCGGCAAAATAATTTCGATCCAAACGATATTGTTCTAATGCTGTTTTTGTTTCACTAATCAATTGATCAGCTCTGGTTATTAATCGACGTAAAAGTTCAGCAGGATTCATTAATGTTGTCGGTGGTTGTGTCGGTGGTTGGGTTGTTGGTGGTGGTGGCTTTGTTGTCGGATGTGGTGGTGGCTTTGTTGTCGGATGTGATGGTGGTTTTGTTGTCGGATGTGGTGGTGGCTTTGTTGTTGGTGCAGCCATTATGACAAGATTTCTGGCCTGGGCTATATTGACTATAAATGTTTGAATATGAGAATTAAGAAAAGTCAAAATTATTAATCATTATGCATTCAATATAATGTAACATACCGTTATTAATCAAGACAAATAAACCAATCAAACCTACTATTATCATTCGTATGGAATTTGCCATTTTGTTCGAACAAATAATTGTTTTTTTCAGATTTACAAATTAAAAAAGAGAGAAGAAAAAAATTTAAAATAATCATGGTTATCAACGGATATCCATTGGCTTTTATTCAAAATCCATAAAAGCAATAAAGTGAGATTATTTTATCAATTTGTTCAATTAAGATAATGATAAAACAAAAGAAAATGTTCCAAAAAAATGCCAATACAATAACATTTATCTTAATTGAAATCCAGGAAAAAAATCCTTAATTTTCCTGATAATTTTCCATTGTGCTTAGCATACGGATCCAATAAATAAAAAAAATTTGGATTGGGTTGTGTGCCAATTAAATCAAATTTCAATAAATAAAAAGAGTGATAAATCGATTTCATTGTATAATAATCAATCGATTGTGTGTATTTGTTCCCCAAACCCACCACTCCACATTTCAAATATTTGACAAAAAATTAAAAAAATGTCTGGATTTTTTTTTTAAATGAGAAATAAGTAACCAACCAAAAGAAAAAAAAATCCACTACTACTTGACATTATTATTATCTGATTATGCGGAGTAAGTGAGTGAATTGGAGAAAAACAAATCGATTATAAATTCAAAAAAAAAAAAAAAATATCGATCGTTTTCTCCAAAAACTGTCCTTCAATGATTTGATGACGATGATGACGATGACGACAACATTTACCTAAAGCTTATCAAAGTATCGGAAATTTCTTTAGTTCTTCATTCTGAATTAATTTATGAAAAAAAAAATTTAATTTTTTTCATTGAAAATGATTCTATATTATGAATATAACATCCATGTTTTTTTTATTATTTCCAAAAATTTTTTTTTATTATCCTCGAGGTAAAAATTCAATTTTCAAAATTTCCATGATCATGATGATGATTAAAGAAGAAAAAAAACTTGGAAAAAAATGATAATAATAATGGACCCACGTCATTATCGTCACACAACAATCGTTCGATAAACAACATTCGAATTCAAATATGGTGTGTGTGTGTGTGTGTGTGGATATGATAATGATCATGCATGATGAATGAATGGAATACGTGATCTTGGTCGCATTTGTAAACGAACATGATGATTCAAAATTGTTCATTGTAAAAAAAAACTTGTTTTTTTTTTGTTGCTTCCGGCTGGATTTTTTTCTACTCTTTTTTTTTACCTAGAAATCAAACTTGATAGCCATCTTTGCATTTTTTTTTCTTCTGATTTCTTTTCTATAGATATGAAAACAAAAACCGTTTCTAAATTTGATGATGGTGGTTTTTTTTAATCATCATATCTCGAATAGATAGCCAACAATTTTCTGTCAATAAATTTTTTTTTCAAAGAAAAAAAGGAATGTGAATGAATGAATGAATGAAATGATCATAATATACCATTTGATAAACATGTTTATTTTTTTCCAAGTTCATTAAAGATGATAAATATTTTTGTTCAATTGGATTTTATGATAAAAAAAAACGAATGTATTGCGTGTATTCGAATGCATGAATCAATAGTAGTGACAAATAATTACATCAATGTTGTTGTTGTTGTTGTTGTTGTTAAAATAGAACCAATTAAACATTCAATGGGAATGAATATTTCGCATTTCTCAAAAAAATGAACTCAACAGAAAATCTGGATTCATACACAAACAAGAAATATTATTGGAAATAATAAAGTCTTATTATATTTTCGATTGTGATAATAATAATGAAATGAAATAAAGAATTCATTCGAATCGGTTATAATTTATAAAATTCGAATAATAATAATAATTGATTATTGATGATAAAAATAAATTGATTAGATTCCATATAATAAACACACACACACACGTGATATTCATTCATTCATCGATCATCATCTTCATTCGAATCACTAAAATATATTGCTTCAAGCCATGTACATTCATTTTTCAAGTTCAAGTTTTTTTTTTGAAAAATCTTGGATGACCTTGTATATGTGTGAGTGTGTGTGTGTGTTTTTTTTTTTTTTTATTCCAACATACATACATAATCAACACACATTGATTAAAATTTCCTCATTGAATCAAATGATCAAATAAATTTTCAACGTCGTTTGTAGTAATAATATGTAGGGCGGTGATTTTCTTCATTTCATTGTCATCATCATCATCATCATCAACATTATCATCATCACATTGATTGATGTAAGTTCGATATTAATGAATTATAATTTAAAATATATAAAAAAATAAATTCACCCTTTCTTCGTCTTCATTCCTTTAAATTTAATGACGTCAGCATTACAAAATTTATTCATAATATATAGTAATGAAAATGACGAAATTTTATTGTTGTTAATATCGATATATCGATATTATTTTTGATATATGACGAAATCTAAATGGATTTGCCATAAAAACAAACTTGTTTGATTCCGATGAAAAGATAATCTGTTATATAGCTACCATTTATGCATGTATATAAATGTAATGGTGAACATGTAATACAAGTGTATATATATTTTTTTCATTTTTTTTCCTTTAAATAAATAGATTCGATGTTTGAAAATTTTTGTTTCATTCGTCAAAAACAAATACTAAAGCCAAAAAGTAACATATTGAACCAAAAAAAAAAAACAAAAACAAACAAGTTGCATATGGATATTTTTAGATATTTTTAATTGTTTTCAATTCTAAAGATTTTTCTTTTGATATCTTTCTATCTCTCTCTCTCATATGATTGAAAAATGATTTTTGATATAGAAAATTGTTCACCGGAAGAAGAACAACGACACCATAATTCGGCTGGTGTTAATTTGAATTTTCAATGTTTATCTGGTACATCATCATCAACAATACAACATTCATCATCAAATATATCACGAAGACGATCATCATCGAATCAATCGATTATTATTCATCGACAATCAACAACAATGAACATAACATCATCACAACAACAACGATGTATATTATTTGAACGTATTAAACAATTTTATTCAATATTATTAATGATGGCCATCATTTTGACATTAATACGGCTAACAACCTGGATTGGTGACAATTCTAATCACCATCATCGTCGACATCATAATTTTATAAATAATCCAAAATTATTAACAATCAAAGATCATCATCGACAATATATACAACAATATCAAAATTTTTATAAAAATAATCAAAATAATGATGAAAAATCATCGAATCTTCAAAATAATATAACAATAGATAATAATCATAATAATGATAATACAAAAAATAAAACTCAACAGAATCAGAAGCAACAGCAACAGCAACAAAAACAACAATCCGAACCTAAATGGGAAATAGCATTACAACGACAAATTGTTCAACAATCGAATATAATCGATTGTGCAACATTATTTCTTTATCTAATGTCATTATATAGTGTTTATAATGAAAATTATACACTATCCTCGACAACAACAATATCGATGATTTTTATGATTGGTATGTTTGATATTAATTGATTTTGTTTGAAAAATTAATTAATTATTCATTTTTCTCTTTTAATAGTAATCAAATTATATCTAATACTGTTTGATCCGATCATAATATGGTGGAATATTTTCCAGTTAATCATACCAATTATTATTATAATTGTTTCATTAATATATCTAATTCAATTGGATTATCTAATCAAATATTATGAAACATTATTTCCCACAACAACAACACCGATACCAACTACAATGACAACATCTTCATCATCAACCGATACAATCTATTCAGATCAGGAACGTCGTCTTCATCAATTAGCCATTACAAATCGTAATAATAATAGAGAATTGATTACATCTACATCAAGACCGAATGATTTACCACCAACATATCAAGAAGCACTTGATTGTCCATTTCCTAAATATTATTCTGATGAAATAAAAGTTTCAATGAATAATGAAAATGATAATGATGATAATGATAGAAATTCACATTTAATTACGAATGAAAAAATTAATGAAGCTTGATTATTATATCAAATATTTTTTTTTTTTGTTTTGTTTCTATTCAATGTTATTTTCCAAACTAGTCATCGTCATCATCATCGTCGTCGTTATTGCCATAATCAAAAATATATCAATATTACGATTACGATATCCAAAAAACCTAATCTCATGTGATCTCCTTGACAGGCTAACTGACTGTACATACACATTTACATAAAAAACTGTTTGACAATTTGTTGATAAAGATTTGTTTCTTATTTTTTTTAATTTGTTATTCATTCAGAATGCTTTCTTTCATACTTTGTAGTTTAATTATTATCTATAAAAGACTTTTATGAATTTGATTTAATTCATAATAAAAAGAGACTTTTTCTATTTTGCATCGTTGTTTTTTTGTTTGTTTTTTTTAAGGTTTTAAACTTTAATCAAAAAATATGTCGATTTCATCGAAACGAATTCTTGCCGTGCCGGTATTGGGCGTTGGTCATGTAAATGCTTGTGCCGGCGTTTCTTTACCATTATTAAAACGTGGTCATCGTGTTGTATTTTTTCTGGAAAAACAATTTGCCGGTAAAATTTCGGAACTTGGATTCGAAGAAATTGTCTACGAAATTGATTATGAACCCGAATGATACGGCTGGAACGAACAATAAAACACCTGGTGAACAAACGGCTCATTTTCTTCTGACAAAAGGCGTACTTGGCAATAAAAATCGATTATCACAGATTGAAAGACTAGCCGATATACCGTGGGATTCGGATAGTAAAAGAATTCAGATTGATCGTCATCTACGCAATGCTATACAAACATTCAAACCAGATTTGTTTATCGTTGATAATCATAAACTTCAACCGGCTATTTTTTATTCGGGTAAACCTTGGATTAATGTGATTAGCATTGTCCCATTATTGTATCTAAATGATATTGAGAGTTTGCCACCAGCATGGTCAGGTATGATCAACTAATTGAAGTTATATAAATTTCTACTATAAAAAATCGATTGTTATCACTTTTTAGGGTTATCCACTGATTCTGATCGAAAACAATGGCCTAAATATCGAGAAGTTCTAAATCATATTTTTTATGATAAAAAATTGAATGATCTTATCGAAAAAATGGGTTATAAACGATATCCGAATGATTTTTTAATGCCAAAAACTGAATCACTTACAATTTATTCATTTCCCGAAGAATATGATTATCCTGAGATCAAACAATGCCATCCTGATTGGTTTAACATTGAAGTATTTAACAAAATTAAAAAACATGATAACATTGATATTAAAGAATTGGTACCAAAAGAATTCTATGATGATGATCTGGATGGATATTTTACTGGTAAATGGATCTATGTATCGATGGGTTCAATGGGTTCAGTAGATCTAGACCTGATGCATCGATTGATTGATGCATTATCAAAAACTAACCATAAATACATTGTATCTAAAGGGCCACGTCATGAAGAATATGAATTGAAACGTAACCTTTGGGGTGATCGTTATCTGCCACAAATGAAAATCTTAACCGTAGTTGATTTGGTAATTACACATGGTGGTAATAATACAGTAACGGAAACATTTGCCTACGGTAAACCAATGATCGTAATGCCAATGTTTGTTGATCAACATGATAATGCACAACGATTATCGGAAAAAAAGTTGGCCATTAAAATCGATCCATATGATTTTAATGATGAACAATTAATCAAAGCAATCGATCAAATTCTCAATGATGAACAATTGAAACGCCGTCTTTTGAGTGCATCAAATCGTATACAAAATTCGCCTAGGCATGAACAGTTATGTGATAAAATTGAGGAAATTTTATCGAAAAGTTGATGATGACAAAAAAAATGTCCCAAAAAAGTTTAAGTTCACATACTCACACATACGCAAAATGTCTTTTTTTATCATCTTATTTTCATGAACGATATGATTGTTGTTGATGATTTTTCTGATGAAATAAATTGCACTTGATAAAAATAATGATCATTTTTGTCGAAGAAATTGACTATAATTTTTCAAAAATTAAATTAGGGTTAGTGCAGAAATAATTTCGTATTAAATTTTAATTTTCAATCTCCAAGAAGTACAAATCTCAAGTACAAACAATTATCTACAATTGGTTATTTCTGGTTTTCATTATCTGTGTGTCAAATAATCTTTATTGTGTAGTTTTTTGAGATGGTTTTATGCATAAAGATTACAAGAAATAATTCAAAGGAAGATATTTATTATCGATGATATGTTGAATATGGTTCCTCGCACTTTGGTTTTTCTCCACAACAGATCAATGATGATCGATTTTCACGTCAAATCATCTCTCCGGTTTTCACTGGTTGTTTGTCTTTACAACGTCAAAAAAATTCCCTTGTTGTTTCGACTCCATTCGATTTTGTCTGTCAATAAAGTTTTCTCTATCTGTTTCAAATCGGAAAATATCTGCATAAACGCACACACACAATAATGTCTTGCTTTATCATTGCTAAAAGCATGTCAATCACATGATATTTATAGTTATGATAAATAATTATCCTTTCCGATGAATTTATATTAATAATGGATATAAAGTCTATTTGTAATCGTTATTAAGTTATGTTGATTTTTAAATTTTTTTTTAAACGATTGTGATAATAATGAAGAATCAAACAAAACGAATATTGGTCACACCAATCAACGCTGTTGGTCACGTGAATGCATGTACCGGTGTTGCATTACCATTACTACGACGTGGACATCGTGTTGCATTTTTCGTTGAAACACCATATAGTGGTAAATTGAAATCTTATGGATTTGAAGAATTTCTATTCGAACCATTCAAAGAACCAGGAGAAAATGTTGAAGAATTTAAGAATCCTGGTGAACAGATGGCAAAAAAATTACTTAAAATCGGTATGTTGGGCACTAATGATCCACGTATACAATTAGCTAAAATTGATGAGAAAAAAATGATGTCCGAAGATAAACGAAAATATGAAGATGAACAATTACGAACGGTTATTGAAAAATTTCAACCCGATCTTTTTATCGTTGATAATATAATGTTGGAACCGGCTATTTATTATTCGACTAAACCATGGATTCGTGTGATCAGTGTTGTTCCACTATTACATCTACATGATATTCATGAATTACCACCAGCATGGTCAGGTTTTACCGATGCGGAATATTCCGAATGGGATGATATACGAAAATATACGAAAAAGTTTCATTATAATGAAACATTTAATGATATTAATGAAAATATTGGCTATAAACGATATCCAGATAATGTTATGATACCAGAAACACAATCATTAACATTGTATGCTTTTCCGGAAGAATATGATTATCCTGAAATAAAAAAATATCGTGAAAATTGGTTCAATCTAGACGTTTTTAATAAAAATGAACAACAAGAACAGATTGATTTGAAAGAATTTTTACCCAAAGAATTTTATGACAACAATCTCGATGGAAATTTCACTGGTAAATGGATCTATGTATCGATGGGTTCAATGGGTTCAGTAGATCTAAACCTGATGCATCGATTGATTGAAGTATTATCCAAAACTAACCATAAATACATTGTATCTAAAGGGCCTCGTCATGAAGAATATCAATTGAAACGTAATCTTTGGGGTGATCGTTATTTGCCACAAACAAAAATTCTACCCATAGTTGATTTGGTCATAACACATGGTGGTAATAATAGTGTAACAGAAACATTTGCTCAAGGTAAACCAATGATCATTATGCCATTATTCTGTGATCAACTTGATAATGCACAAAGATTATCAGAGAAAAAATTGGCAATCAAAATACAACCATATAATTTTACTGATGAACAATTGATCGAATCGATTGATCGTCTCATTTATGATGATGAATTAAATTCACGTTTAAAACGAGCATCACAGCGAATACTGAGTATAGATAAACATGAAATTGCTTGTGATTTGATTGAGAAAATTCTGCAAAATTAATAAATTTCTTTGTTCTCATATGAAATTACTATTTTAATCAATAAAGTATACATATTTTTTTCATAACAATCCCACGATCGAAGTCGAAATGATCGAGCATCAAAGGATGCGACAAACATCGATAAACATTCAAAAAAGTAAAACTAATATTGTTATGAGAAAATTCTAATAAATGTAAAACACAAACAAAAGATACATTTTAGGGAATTGTTTTGTCTATTACAAAATAGACAAAACAATCATAACCGACATCAAAGGATGCGAAGAACATCCGAAAACTTTGAACATTCGATTGATAAAACAAAACAAATTGTAATTCTGAAATTACTATATCATAAAATCATTGATTTATTTCTGATATATATCATAAAAATGGAGCAAAAAACACTACAAGGTTTCTGTAAATGTTTGTAATCAAATCAAGACTGTAAAATATACAAAACGCGTCTTATCTTATCATTAGCGTCAATTAAAAAGATGAACTTGTAATTGATTAATTTGATAATGACCAAAGTCGATATTTAAGTAGGAAAAATGCTTAGAGATTTAACATCGTGAGACAACCAATAATCAATCAAAAAACGTTTATTAAATATTGAAAACAACATGAAAATCATCGAAAAACGGATCTTATTTGTGCCTGTTAATGGTGTTGGCCATGTAAATGCCTGTATTGGTATTGCAAAATCACTGATTCGGCGTGGACATAGAATCGCTTTTTTCGTGGAAAAAACCTATGAAGGAAAAATGAAAAAACTTGGTTTTGAAGAATATTATTATGAACCATATTTTTTTATCGACAAAAAAGAAACGGAAAATTGTAAAAATCCGGGTGAATCAGCAGCAAAATGGTTAGTAGTCAAAAAGATCATCGGTAAACAAGATGTTATGAAGCAATTGGAGAAGTTGGCAGAAAAACCCGATGATCACATCATTGAAAAACGTTTGGAAGATCTTGAAAGACTAAAAGAAGTGATCGAATCGTTTAAACCGGATCTATTTATGATTGATAATATGACTCTTGAACCGGTCATTGATTGTTCCGATAAACCGTGGATTAAGATCATGAGTGTAGTGCCATTGATTTATTTACAGAACTTTGATCACCTACCACCGGCATGGACAGGTTAGTTTGTTTTTTTAGAAATTCATTAAATTTTTTCCATTTGAATAGGGTTATCATCTGATTCGGACCAAAAAGAATGGCCAAAATATCGTGAAATAATCAACAAGTTCGTTTATAATAAAGATTTCAATGATTTCAATGAAAAATATGGTTATCGACGATATGAAGATGATTGTTTAATGCCATTGACTCAAGCGATGACCATTTATGCTTATCCAGAAGAATATGATTATCCTGAAATTAAAGAACATCATCCTGATTGGTTCAATTTAGAAGTGTTCAACAAAAACGATTCGGGCGAAACAGTTGATCTGAAAGAATTTTTACCCAAAGAATTCTATGATAATGATCTTGATGGAAATTTCACTGGTAAATGGATCTATGTATCGATGGGTTCAATGGGTTCAGTTGATCTAGACCTGATGCATCGATTGATTGATGCATTATCAAAAACTAACCATAAATACATTGTATCTAAAGGGCCTCGTCATGAAGAATATGAATTGAAACGTAATCTTTGGGGTGATCGTTATTTACCACAAACAAAAATCCTACCCATAGTTGATTTGGTCATAACACATGGTGGTAATAATAGCGTAACAGAAACATTTGCTCAAGGTAAACCAATGATCATTATGCCATTATTCTGTGATCAACATGATAATGCACAAAGGTTATCAGAGAAAAAATTGGCAATCAAGATACCACCATATGATTTTACTGATGAACAATTGATTGTATCGATTGATCGTCTCATTTATGACGATGAATTAAATGCACGTTTAAAACGAGCATCACAGCGAATACTGAGTATAGATAAACATGAAATAGCATGTGATTTGATTGAGAAAATTTTGCAAAATTGATTTGAATCAAAAATTATTATTAATAAATAAAGTTTTTACATTTTTCACTATCATTTTCTTGAATTGTAATATATCGAACAAAAAAATCTACAAGGTGCATACAAGTGTTATTAATATTATCAATCGATAAAATATACAAAACGCTTTTTATCTTATCGTTACCGCCGATAATGACAATACTGATCTTGCCGTTTGTGATCAATAAAGTTCTATTTAAGTCCAAAAAATCATTTATAATTTCAACATTGTAGCATGATCAATAATCAATCAACAAACGTTTACTATATATTGTAAACAATCAAAACAACATGAAAATCATCGAAAAGCGAATTTTATTTGTGCCTGTTAATGGTGTTGGCCATGTAAATGCCTGTATTGGTATTGCGAAACCAATGATTCGGCGTGGACATCGAATCGCTTTTTTTGTGGAAAAAACCTATAAAGGAAAAATGAAAAAAACTTGGTTTTGAAGAATATTATTATGAACCATCATTTTTTGCTGACAAAAAAGACATTAAAAATATCAAAAATCCTGGTGAATCCGCAGCACAATGGTTAGTTGCCAAATGTATCATCGGTACAACTGATATAATGAAACAATTGGAAAAAGTGACAGAAATTGATGACTCATTGAACGATAAACGTTTGGAAGATCTTGAAAGACTCAAAAAAGTGATCGAATCTTTCAAACCGGATCTATTTATTGTCGATAATATGACTCTTGAACCGGTCATTGATTGTTCCGATAAACCTTGGATTAAGATCATGAGTGTAGCGCCTTTGATTTATTTACAGAACTTTGATTACCTACCACCGGCATGGACAGGTTTGTTTGCTTTTTAATGAGAAATTCATTAAATTTTTTCCATTCGAATAGGATTATCATCAGATTCGAATCGAAAAGAGTGGCCAAAATATCGTGAAATAGTCAATCGGTTCATCTATAGTAAAGAAAACAATGATTTCAATGAAAAACATGGTTATCGACGATATGAAGACGATCTTCTTATGCCATTGACTCAAGCGATGACCATTTATGCTTATCCAGAAGAATGTGATTATCCAGAAATTAAAGAACATCATCCCGATTGGTTCAATTTAGAAGTGTTCAACAAAAACGATTCGGGCGAAACAATTGATCTGAAAGAATTTTTACCCAAAGAATTTTATGACAACAATCTCGATGAAAAGTTCACTGGTAAATGGATCTATGTATCGATGGGTTCAATGGGTTCAGTAGATCTAGACCTGATGCATCGATTGATTGATGTATTAACCAAAACTAACCATAAATACATTGTATCTAAAGGGCCACGACATGAAGAATATGAATTAAAACGTAACCTTTGGGGTGATCGTTATTTGCCACAAACAAAAATCCTACCCATAGTTGATTTGGTCATAACACATGGCGGTAATAATAGTGTAACGGAAACATTTGCTCAAGGTAAACCAATGATCATTATGCCATTATTCTGTGATCAACATGATAATGCACAAAGATTATCAGAGAAAAAATTGGCAATCAAGATACCACCATATGATTTCACTGATGAACAATTGATTGAATCGATTGATCGTCTCATCTATGATGATGAATTAAATTCACGTTTAAAACAAGCATCACAGCGAATACTGAGTATAGATAAACATGAACAAGTATGCGATAAAATCGAAGATATTATGGCCAAATATGATAATGATTGTCGGCAAAAAAATGAAAATTTTATCAAAAGAAAATAAAATCAATGGAATGGAAAGTTGAGGAGTGAACAAGAAAACTGCACCATCAAACCCTAATCATCTTCATGAGAAATCGAGATGAAATTATATACAATTCAATTCAATTTGATTTGATTGATTGGCCAAAATTTCCATCATCATCATTATGATTTCATTTCAGTTGAAAATCGATTAATTCAATTTGATCGGATCAATCAAACAAATTAGCCATTTTTCACACAAACACACACACACATTAACACACACAAATACACATAAACATACACACACACACACACACACACACACACACACACACACACACACACACACACACACACACACACACACACACACACACACACACACACACACACACACACACACACACACACACACACACACACACACACACACACACACACACACACACACAAATACACATAAACATACACACAGCACGCAAATGATAAATTATCATTGCAATCGATAGGCAACAAAAAAAAGAAATTCGAATTATAGAAAAAAATTCTTTTGAATTGAAAAACAAAATCCGGTTAAATTTGGAAGAAATTTTTCGGTCCCCCACACGCACCATAACCAAGCAAAAAAAAAAAATATGAAAATAAAATTCTGAAATCAAAAACAAATTTCATTCCATGATAATGTTGATGATCAAAATTGATGTCTTTTTCGAAACACATGTGTTTGATGTGGTTATACTGCACAACAACAAAAATTCTGTTTTTTTTTTATATTTAAATATACATAATGAATGGTGATACGGGTACGAAAATGTTTAAATGTATGTATACCGCACACATATGTGTGTGAACAATTCCTAAGGTAACCGTAAAAACCACAACAATCATTTTCCGCTACGAAAAAATCAATTCTGTGGTATGTTCAATTGTATGTTTCATGGCCATTGACTTGTAATTGTAATGTAACGGTTGTATATAATTGACATTTGAATAATAATCTACTATGGTGGTGGTGGTCGTCGTCGTCGTTTTCGGTTGTTATTGTTGTTGTGGTTATAAGCCATAATAAATGTTCCATGTAATAACATTTATTCATTTCATGCATTTGGTTTTTTTTTTCTTCAACGTCATCGTTTTTTTTCATTATTTCCATTTCACCATAGATACTATTATTATTACATATATAGATGATAATAATGTTAACACACATATATACACCAAGAACAATTTCATCGAATGAATGAATGGAATGAATTTTCCTTTGGGAATTTTTCGTCTTTTTTTTCTTTAAATGAAATATAAAATGCAATAGGTAGAAACACCATTCACTTCATCTAAAAACCATTGATTCGATTATTTTCATTATAAATTTGTTCATCATTCATGTAAGATAAATGTTTTTCAAGTTTATTTTATCCGTAAGAAAAAATAATATAACAGTAATACTTTAGTTACCGTTATTATTACTTCATCTCACGATTCCTTCTTCTTTTGTTTTGTGATTTTATCCGGATATCATCATCATAATCATCATTGTTATTATAGAATAAATTCGGTATTATATCAAAAAACGACAACAATCGTGAAGAAGAGGAAGCCATTTCTCATTGCCATTTTTTTTATTTTCATCATCCATTATTTGTTGTTGTTGTTGTTGTCCACATTATCGTCGAATATTTAGTAGTCAAATGGATATCCATTTCAGGGAAAATTGTCCTTTTTATGTCTTTTTTTTTTGCTTCATTATTATTTGTTATACCAGGTTTTAGGTTCCCATACAACAAAATAACAACAACAACGCACAAACACTTGAAACCAAAGAATACACACACACACAAAAAAAAATTCAGATATAGAATCGAATGACTCAAAAATTTTCAGAGTTTGCGTCAAAAATGAATGAATGAAAAAGAAAAGGAGGAAACAAATTCAGGTTTTCAGAATTTTTTTGTTGTTGTTGTTGTTTTGCTCGAATCAAATCTATGTAATATATATGGAGAAGAGAATAGTGGGGTTATTTGTGTGTATATCGTGAAAGAAAAATGGTTACTATCCGCATGGAAATAGGTATATATCATTTATATATACGGTATTTGTGTCGTATTGTTGTTGTTGTTTATGATTCGATTCAAATCGTTTATAACCAAACCAAAATCATTTGTATTTTGTTGATGGTTGTATGTGATGGTTTTTTTTTCTCTCAATCACATTTTTCATTTTGAATTTGTATAGTAATCATTATAATTAAGAAATGATAAAAAATCTAAATAAAGATTATTAATTCAATAATTTTTATGATATTCTGTTGTCAAATAATTCGAATCTTTTTTGTTTTTTGATTTTCTTAAGTGTCATCATCATAAATTGAATTTGTGTGTGTGTGTGGGGGGAGTGCGTAAAAAACGATAGATCAAAAAGAAATTATTCGATATGTTATACAGAAAAATTGGATACTATAATCATTATCATCATCATAATCCACGAAGAAAACGAAGACGAAAAAGATAACAGGTCAAATATACTTAAACTAATCGAAAAAAACAAACAAATATCTCAAGTAAATAAATAATCATGAACAATAATAATAAAAATAAAATGACTGCCATTTCAATCATTGGTTGTGATAATAATAATAATAATAAAGATGATGATGATGATGGTGGTTGTGGTG
This sequence comes from Dermatophagoides farinae, assembly GCF_024713945.1. NCBI lineage: Eukaryota > Metazoa > Arthropoda > Arachnida > Sarcoptiformes > Pyroglyphidae > Dermatophagoides > Dermatophagoides farinae. Next base: position 2,556,834 of record NC_134680.1, on the reverse strand, counting down.
GTGGTGGTGGTGATGTTGGTTCATCATTATCAAAAAATGAACAACAACAAACGACAACGACGATGACGATACCGGATATAGTTCCTACCTGTGAAATTTTTTCGAATACAACAGCCAATTATAATCATCATCATCGTCATCATAATCGTCATCATAATCATCGATCACGTTTATCACGAATAACAACAAGAACAAAATCTCGTACAGAACAAACAAAATCTGTGCGTAAATTATTGGGTCTCATATTTTTATTGCTAATTTTAATAGTCATGTTCATCGCTATTCGTGGCCGTCATAATGAAATGATGTATGTTGCATTAACATTTACATTTTTTGCTATTGCATTATTTTCTTATGGTTATTGGAGTGCAGTAAATCGTGGTGATGGTATATGGCAATATATTGGTCCAAATAATCTACAACATCAACAAATGTCTAATCCAAATTATCATTTTAATTCGTTATATGATCAACAACAACAAAGACGATATCAGCGACAACAACAGCAATCATTAAAAGATAATCCACGTGTACGATCATATATGGTTGCACCACCAAAAATGGGTGGTGCAAGATTAGAGATTTATACTATTGGTAATGATGAAGATGATGATGATCATATATCAACCATATCGAATTCATCAAGATGTCCATCTCTAAATAATCAACAACAACCTCATCACGAACATCAGCATCATCATCATAAGCATTCTCATCATCATCATCGTCATCATCATCATCATAATCATGATCCAAACACTAGAATCGATAGTAATTTAAGAAAAACAGAATTACCCAATACTAATGATGATGATTATGAACCGATTAAATGTATGGTACAATTACCTACAATTATTCATACAACAACAACGACATCATCATCAAAACAGCAGCAGCAGCAACAACAACAACAACAACAAACAGGAAATTATTCATTGAATGATGAAAATGCTGATTTCACCGAAGTAATATTGCCGGATAAAAAAATCTAATCTCATTTCAATTCATTCTTCCGGTTAAAATGAAATAAATGGAAATGTGTTCACATCCGTCCACACACACACACACACACAATACTATATTTTGCACCGTTTTGTTTGTTTGTTTTTCACATCCATTCACTCAAACACGCCCATCCATTGAATAAAGCCTTTTGAATAATAATAATAAAATAAAAAATAAAATAATCTTGACGTACGTAACGTCACCACAATCTTATTTTTATTTTGTAATTTTAAAATTTTAAATAATTTATTAATAAAAAATAAAAAATTAACAACTGAATTGATTGATTGATTTTTTCTTATTGAGATTTTTTCATTTTTCTTTCGTCATCGTCATTATTATTATTATTATTGTTGTTGTTGTTGTTGTTGTTGTCATTATTATTATCATCCATCAATGGTTTAAAATTGCCGATATATCCATTCTTGTTATAAATATTATTGGATATCAAATTATCATATTTATCATTATTATGGATTTCGTTTGATTTTTTCATTGTTTTCGTCATATTCTTAGATTTTGTTTTCATAAAACCATATGAATCGATAAAAAATTTAACGAAAAAATAAAAATATAATAAATACATAAGTAAACCATAAATGGTACCGTCACGTGGACAATCACATTGTTGATGATTAATTGGAGAAAATTTCAACCATGTTATATGGCTATGTATGATTAAACCGAATATCATCTGTATGATCTGTGCACTTGTTATTGCCATTGCAATCTGTCTTGGTATCGATATTTTTAATGCACGTAATGCATAATAACCATACATAATAGAATGAACAACTAGATTCATTGTTACCTGTATTTTTTTAAAAAAAAGAAAAAAAATTGTTAATTTGAAATAAAAAACAAAACAAAAAAAACAAAAAACATACCATCCAACGAGCGGTAGCGGCAGTAAAACCAAATATATAGAACGTATAAACCAATGTAAGTATATGATGTATCCAATGTAATGTAATTAATTTTTGTTTACGTAACACAATGAATGCCGTATCGAATAATTCGAATATTTTTGATACAGGAAAATATTGTATACCAGAATACTAAACGATTATCATTGATATAGGAATTATCACAATATGTTGATACAAATCCTTTTGTCCAAAATAAATGAATAAATTCTGGCCATGTATTTATTGTGCCTAATATGGAAAATATTGATAATGTTCCACTCCATATGGCTAATAATAAACGTAGATTATATGGTTGTCGATTGAACATCCATCTGGTTCCGGCCATAACCAATATAATATATAATGTTGAATAATAAAGGGTTATTTGCCAATTATCTCGAAAAAATTTTGCCTAAATGCGCACATACACACAAACACACAAATACAAAAATAGAGAGAAAAATAAAATAAAACGGAAAATCCAATAATGAAGATAAACACAAAATATTCACGAGAAAAAAAAACAATGAATGAATGAATGAATTGGAATCAAATCGGAGAAATATTCACGGGAAAAAAGGGAAAAAAATCGATCCCATCACCATGATGAAGATGTTTGAAACAAATAAACAAACAAAACAATAAGGTATATATTAAACCTCAGAATTAGCTTTGAGAAAAAATTATTATTACAGCTTATTATTATTTTGATGTATAGAAGATAATGCCTTAACTTAATTCTATCTTCTGTTTTTTATTCTGTTCAGGAAAAAAAATCAAGAAAAATCAGATATCAACCGGAATGGAAATGAAACACTGACAGAAAGAGAAAGTAAAAAATCGATGATGACAAAAGAGAGACAAATTGAATCGAGACAAATAAGCCAGAAAAAATCTTCTTATGATTAGAAATAAAGTTTAAACAACAACAGTAACTACGAAAAAAATGGAAATATTACACCAAAAAAAATAACATTTGCAATAGTCATGAATGTGATGATTTCACCAACAATTGAATTTAACTAACCTAAACTAAAGAAACAAATGAAATTCAATTCCAAAGAATCTGATTAAAATGTGAATCTATGCTTTTTGTTTGTTTGTTTTTTTTTCGTATATTGTATTAATAGTAGGGAATATTTTTTTTAACTTGGCAGCAAGATAAAGAAAAAAAAAGAAGCTTATGAAACAGCAAAATGGAACAAAAGAAAAAGCCAAAATTCTTAACTGCTATTATGGAAAGATTTTGAATGATTGGCTGTTTATTGGTGATTGAATATTGAATTTATCGATTTGGATAAAATGGAATGGATTTTTTAGCAATGGTTGTTTTTGGGATTGGTTTTCTCTAGTCATTCATGAATATACTTACTAATTTTTGTACATCAATTGGATGATTATCGAAGAATAATGTTAGAATCATTTCCGTCCATGAATGGAATATTTCATTCGTATCAGAACTGTTAGTAATGGTAGTAGTGATGATCGGTATTGGTGATTCCATTTTAAATTTTTTTTTTCAATTACAATCGTTGATATTGATGATGAATTTCGATTAATCGATCGATTTTTTCAATTTCAATTTTTTTTTTGGGTTTTTGAATTTTTCAAATATTTAACCATCAGTTTTTTCTCTGAAAAAAATGATGATGATGATCAATAAAATCAAAAATTCGAACAACGATAAGTATTGAATTGGAAAAGTTGTTAAACAAAAATAAAATAAAATTTTCAAGTTCAAAGTCGTCGTCGTTGTTTTTGTAAACAAACAAAAATAAAATAAAAAATAAAAAAATAAAACAAAAAATCAACACATTCAAAGTCAATGATGATGATAATGATGATGTGGAGATTGAAATTGAACATTCATATTACAACTGGTTACAACTGTTCAAGTGACATTCAAATGTGTATGTGTGCAGCCAAAATGTTGTGTTAATTTAATTTAAATAATAAAAACACACACACACACACACAGAGCCGATGGATGTATTGGTTAGGTTAGGTTAGAAAAGGTATAGAAAAACGAACAACGTTTTTTTTTTGTCTGTTTTGCCGGAAATTTTCAATTCATCAATTATTAATTTTTTCCACTTATTCACACACACTCGAAACTTGATTTATTGACGAATCGATTGATTTTTTTTTTGCAAAAATTTTAATTTTATATATATATATAGTAAAAAAAAAACCACAATGAAATGAGGAAATCATCATTTAATTGTTTTGTAATTTTTTTTTATTGTGGGTGTGTGTGTGAATGAAAAAAAAAATAAACAGAATCAAACAATTGAGTGTGTGTGTGTGTGTGTGTGTGAGTTTGTGCAATTGATTATTGACATCATCAATTAATCAATTGATTTATCAATTATTAGGAATATGAATTCGAATGTTTTTTTTATTATATCCAAATTACGTCATCAATGAACAAACATGTGATCAATAACAACAACAACAAAAAGTTTCCTTGATTTTGTTTAAAAAAAAAACTTTTTTGAAAATATTTATGGTCAAAATTGAATTATCAGGTAGAATTCCAGTAAATAATAATAATAATAATAATTTTCATAATTGAAATTTGAGAAGAAAAAAAATTCCATTTTGAATTATTATCCTCGATGAGAAAAAACAAAAACGAAAAAAAAAAAAAATTTCCCTTCAATATAATCAATTCAATGTGAGGTAAGCATTTGATGATGATCATTGATGATGTGACAGTTAACGAATGAATGAATACGATCTTCGATCATTGATGATAAAGAAGATGATTTTTTGGTCATAATTTTGAGGTAAAGATTCGAATTTGAATTTAATTTTTTTTCACAAAACAAAACAAAAATAAAAAATTAAATTCATTGTAAATGCACATTTTTTATTTGATTCAAGTTAATAAAATTGAAATGAATACACGCAAACAATGAACATCCATTGACTGACTGACTGATTAACCGATTGATCGAATTTGAATATAACGAGCCAGAAATTTAAAAAAAAATCTTTTTTTTTTGATCGATTTCTTCAACATGTATTGTTGTTGTTGTTGTTGTTGTTGAATGATGATGACCATACACCCACACTGTACGGCGTACACATCATAGAAGATAAAATCCTATCGAATGTACAACAACAAACAATAATATGTAATGATGATGTGATGATGTATTTTTGTTGAAAGAAAAAAAAAATTTTTTTGGTTGGTTGATCGATAGAAAGAAATAAAATTTTTTTTTTTTTCATCACCACTATGAATGGTTTTTTTTTCTTGAATAATTCTATAAAATGTTCAATCAAATCATCATCTATATCTGGATTCAAAACAATTGCTTATTATTAACATTTATTTGTTTTGTTTGGTTTTTTTTTCTTTCTCTTTGATTTACAATAATAAATAATCGATTCTTTAGGATCAAACAAATAAACAAACAAACAAACTTGAAAAAAAAATTTCTAAATTTCAACAAGATGATGGTCACGTATGTATAATCTTATTATTTATCTTGTGTATGTGTTGGTCATCAAACAATGAATTTGAAATTGTCATTTCATCATATATGATAATTTTGATGGATATGGTCAGTATAATTTGGTTTGGTTCAGTTTTTGGTCAGATTATATTGGTTTTTATTTTCATGTTTACAATTTGTTTTTTTTTTCGATATATTGGCATATATATTGCAGTGTGGTAATCGATAACGAGAAAATTTCGTTTTTTTTTCTGTCGATTTTCGCTGCATATAATGTGTGTATTTGATGCGTCGTTTTATGATGATGGTGATTCCAAATTTGGTCTTTTGTTTAATTTTTTCTCTTTCTATCACACTCTTTCACATTGTTTTATTATTTGACGATGTGTGATCTTATCCACTTGTCCATCATCATCAGACAATGTTGAAAAATTTCCCTTTTCAGGTTCATTTTTATCACCGTTTATTTGTCATGTGAAAAAGAAAAACAAAAAAAAATTCAATAGAATTTTACACGCACGCACATACGAAAATAAATCTGATGATGATGATGATAAAAGATTTTTTTTCTATAAGTTTCTTCTCTCTCTATATCACTCTTGAAGGAATTTTCTGATTTTTCATACAAAAAAAAAAATTTTTGTTTCAAACACAGTGATGATGATAATGTTTAACAACAAATGCAAAAATTCACATTTATATTGTGTGTGAAAATAGACGAAAAAAAAACATATGTGACTGTTAAACATGAATTTTTTTTTTTTGTTGTTGAAATTCTATTTTTCAAATTGATGATGATTATGAGGATTTACAAAGTGATGTGTACAATTGATGATAATGGAGAAAAAATAACAGTGTTTCCATTCCATAATGATGTCTAGAATAGCTAGAAATTTTGATGATCATTTGAGAATTTTTTTTTCACAAAATTCTATGGAAAATAAAAATCTGTCTATATCTCTACCCCAAATCATTAACATAATGATGGAATGATGACAATATTGTGATTTTTTTTGAATGATTACACAATCAACAACAGTGGCAGCAGTTAGCAATAGCTATTATTGGTCAAAAGTCTGCCTATCCAATTATTTTTAATTGGGTATCTGAATTCTATTTCAAATTTCCACACAATTCTACAATCATGTCTATTCGTCATCATCATCATCATCACCATCATCATGGGAAAATGAAATGGAAGAATACAAAAAAAAAAAAAAAATGAAACCTACGGGTCAATATTGAATTTGAAATTAAAAATGAAATTTAATAATAATTCAATTTATTTTTTTATCAAAATTGAAAATGAAAATTGTTGAAATTTAATTCTTTTTTTTCTTAAACAAAAATGGCAAAATGAACGATTCATCATTTTCATTTTATATATACACACACACAGAATCAATCAATCAATCGATATAATGAAATTATAATTATTATTTATTGACAATACAATTATTGACTCGGTATAATTAATCGTGCATTAACTGGCCGTGTTACCGATCTAGTTATAATAACATCTTCTAATGGACGATCATTAGCATCACGTTGTACAGCGGCAATTTGATTAACAACTTCCATACCGGAAACAACTTTGCCAAATACAACATGTTTACCATCTAACCATGGTGTTGGTACTAATGTAATGAAGAATTGTGATCCATTCGTATCTGGGCCAGAATTTGCCATCGATAATAAACCGGCTTCGGTATGTTTAATATTAAAATTTTCATCAGCAAATCGACCACCATAAATGGAGAATGAACCACGGCCATCACCACGAATAATATCACCACCTTGTATCATAAAATTTGGTATTATACGATGAAAACGTGAATTACGATAAGTTTTTCCTTGGAAACCTTGTGCACTTGATAAACGTGCAAAATTTGCCACCGTTTTCGGCACATCACGACCAAATAATCCGATGACAATAGTGCCAACAGGTTTACCACCAATCGATAGATCAAATATTGCCTCTTCGGTTACATCCACTTGTTTACCATTAGCTAATGATGATGATAAAGTTGTAATGGAAAATATTATTGTTGATAAACATAATTGAAAAGTTAAGAAATGAAACATTTTTTCATCAATATGAACAACAAACAGCAAAAAACTAATGGACAAACTATCCAAATGAAACATTTGTTTTTATATCCGAAAATCATCATTGAGCAAACACTGAATGAAAGAGACCAATGTTCGGAACAAAGTTCAATTCTAACTCCAAAGAGTTTGTATTATATCTAGTAATATGGAAAAAAAAGGAATAACCTGGATAAAAACCTATTGAAATGTGTGTGGCGGGCGAGGAAATGAAAGAGTGTGCACTACACACACACAGCAGCAGCATCATCAAATAAATGAATTATAAATGAAAAATTAAATTCTAAAATTAGCATCGAAAATCACGAACAACAGCAACTGTTATGTTATGTTATGGTTCATAATAATCGGCCATCTCTCATAGCCCTATCCATTTGCTAATAAATCTCACGTTTGAATATAAAATAATCTCACACCACATGATTGATACAAAGAAAGTTCAGGCCATTCAATTGTGGCCAATCATCATCATTGTTTTGTCCATTATAATGTTAATCAGCTTCATCAACAACAACAACAACAAAAAAATCCTGATAACAATCGGATAATCATTTGTATTCTATTTCAATCAAAATTTCTCATCATCATCATCATCATCATCGAGAAATAATGATAATTTGTTTCTTGGGCGGTGGTTGCTTTTAGTTTTGTTTTGTTTTGTTTTCAATTTGGAACAATTTCACTGTATGTGTAAATGTGTTTGTTTCATGTCTATTCATTTTATTGTTCAGTCGGTCGGTCAATCTGTCGGTTGTTATGTGAATCACATGCACTCAACAACAAAAACACACACACAAACATCCATCCATAAATCTTCGGTAACAATACGATTACCTTATCGGGTCATATGAATAAATAAAATGAATTTGTAATTAATTCCGTATATATTTTAACTTGATGATGATGATGATGTTGATAACGACGAAGAACAATGAATTGATGGTTTTAGTAAAGATTTTTCATGATAAATTGATTCGGAAATGAAATGATTCTAATTTTAGGGGGGGCCAATGATGATGGATCAAAACACACAGACACACACACACACAAGATTCATTTCGGTAATTCTGTAAAATGAAATTCTTTTTTTAATTTTAAAATATTCTTCTATTATACAATTTTGTCGTGAAAAATATATGAAAAAAATAAATTGATTTTTTTTTGCCATCACTCCACATAAATGATATCCTGTTTTTTTTTCTTTTCAGTATAAACATCAGGAATTTTTTTTTATTTCAAAAAAAAAAAATTGAAATGGAAATGGAAATTTCATGTCACCATCGTCGTTGTCGTATCGATTGATTGATTATTCAATTAAAGTTTATTTCATTGTCATAAACAACACAAAACAAAACAAAAAAAAAAGTTTTATGACTTGAATAAAATTCAAGTGAAAATAAAAGAACAAGAGAAAAAAAATCGATTCCATCATCACCATCATCTTTTTTTTCATATATATATACCCAACCTGATGAGACTCTTTATTCAAAAGTTTTCTATTTTTGGTTTGAAATTCTTGACTACATACATATTGCATATACATAATGCACATGGATCCATCCTTTCATATATCCAATGAGAAACCGAAGATTTTACAAAAGTCATATGTTTGTGGTTGATAATAATTTTTAAAAAAAACGTACAATCATAATATTATATAACTCAACATAATTTTTTTTCTTTTATTTAAATATACAAACAAAAGAAAATCAATTCACATCGATAAAAATTGACACCGTTCACAGGTCATTTTTCTCCTTATGTGCTTGTATGTGAGTTTCAAATGATGATGATGATGAATGTCTATGAATTTTATAATAATAAAAGAACGAAACAAAATGAAAATGAAAATGTATACGACAAAAAATTATATTAAATTAAAACACAAACCAGAAAAGAGAAAAAGAAAATGTTGTTGGTGCCATATGAATGATGGAGATTCCATTAGTTTGATTGCTTTATCTTCTTTTACAAGATGGTGATTATGATGATGAATGTTTGTTTTTTTTTTGACAAATTTTTTTCTGGTTTTTCAACATTGTTTGGTTTGAATAGTCTGTTTGTGTGTAGGTTGTGATGACTTTATTATCATATTGTATATTGTATTGTATTGTATTACAAATCCATATTTATTCTGCGCTTTCCGAATGTAATTAAATCATCATTACCAGTAGTAGTGGTAGCTTGTTTGTTGTTGTTACTAGTTCCGGTGTCTTGTTCTTGATCTTTTAATGATATTTGATTCGTTTTTTGTTCCAATTCTTCCATTGTTGTTGATGTTGATGATGATTGTGGCTGTTGTTGTCGATCTAATTCGGGACGATAATTTTGTTCATAATCAATTCGTGCATTATCGATGGCATCGATTAATTGATCAAAACCTGTACCGGTTTTCGATGATATTCCTATGACAGAAAGATCTTGATAGAATATATCTAATGCTGATACTAATGATTGATTCAAACAAGCCATATATGTTGGATCTTCATTGATTGCCGTTTCAAATATTTCGGAATTTTGCATCCATTCCATTGCAAATTGATGATCAATAATATCGGTTTTATTCAAAGCAACAATAATTGGTAACTTATATTTATACATTATTGAACAAGCATATAGCATATTTGACATGAATGTTGTTGGATTATGGCTTCTTACAGTATCGATGACGAATAAAATTACTGTCGGATATTTTGATGCTAATGCTTCGGTTATAATTGAACCAGATGCTGACCATGTGAATACTTCTACCTGACCAGGTGTGTCAAGCAAAACATAGCTGTTGAAATTTAAGAATAGAATATATCGTTGGAAACCACAGATTAGAAATGCAAACACCTACCTATAGGATTCTTTACGTTTATCAACCAGATCCAATACCTGATCGAATCGTGTGACAAATAAATTTAATGAAGTTATAATCGATCCATTAGGTCCAAGACGATATTTTTCCATAACATTTTTATAATGTATCGAATCACGAATATCAATATTACAAGGATAATCCACTCGTAGACATGCTGGATCACAATTTATCACATATGGTGGTCGATTCTTGCCGAATAAATGCTGAACCAATTTCGTACATAATGATGATTTACCACTGCCAGCCATACCCAGAATGATGACACAAATCGGTTGTTTTTTATCTATTTTCTCTGCATTTATCTTCGTATCATTAGCCGAATCATCTTTGATTTCGATCTGTTCATCAACTTCCATGTTAAATGAATGAATTTCGATTAAATTCAAAAACAAGAACGCAAAAAGCTGGCCAAAATTGTTTTGAAAACAAACAATTGTTAACCGCGTGTAAGGTTCCATTCATAAAGGATGTTATGGAATTTGTTTTCATTTTTTCTCGTCGAGTCGAAAATTACATGAATGAATTCCCGATTGTTAGATTTCCGCAAATCGCAATTTTCTAAAAATACATGAAATTTTTGAATTAAAAACTACATTAAAACTGACATAGTTACATTGAAAAAAAAACTGATTAAGATTTTCAAAAACATCATATTATGTCGTAATTAAATGACGACTAATTAATTCACACAGACTGATTTGTAAATGAAAATTTTGCAAATCATAAACATGTCAAAATTGTGATCTAGAAAATCAAAAAAAAAATTGAATGATGAAATGAGTTCAAAGTATCGATATATACAAATATACAGTGACAGATTCTTTAGATTGATTTGAGTAAACCTTGTTTCGTGATCATTTAAATCATCAATCAAATGACTCCAATCAAAAAAAAAAAAAAAAAAACCTTAAGAATGTTATTGCGTTCGACAGGTCAGATAAATAAATAAATTTTTTTTTATAATTATAACTACAACTTGAAATTGAATCGAAAAAATGGCAACACTTTTTTTGAGATAAGGATAATTAAATAAATAATCTCATCAAATAAACAGGTGATGATAGTGGCACGATAAAGCGAAAGAAAGATCCAGATCAAAAGAGAATATAAACAGAAAAAAATGATGGTAAACAACAAAAAACAAAATATTTATTATTCAAAAAAAATCAAGGTCTAATGATGTCACCAACAATGATAATCAACATCCTATTTAATAAATATTTCCATTTCTTAGGATCCTTCAAACAACACTCCTTTCACAGATCATCATCATTGTTATATGGTATATAATACAATTGAATGAACAAAAATGAAATGAAAGATAACCAATCCTTTTTATTCGAATTTTTTTTTGCCATTTTTTTTTACAATCCAACCATGGAAAATAAAAATCAGTACGCGGTGAAAAATGATGATTTAATAAAGATGACGACGTTTTTTGTCGTTGTTGTTGTTGTTGCTTTGATCGCGCCCGACAATCTTAAAGATGTGTGTTGACCTCTAAAAAAAAAATGAAATTCATAGATGATAAATGCATATCCATTTGGATGACGTGCTGTTGATTTCGACCAACATCATCATCATTATTATCATATATGACTATTTCCACCTTTTTTTCTGATGTGTCCGATTTTTTCTTTTTTTTTCAAAACAAAAAAAAAAATGTACACAAACAAAATAATTCCTTAATGTTATTGTTGTTGTTCAATCAATGTTTTGTTTTGTTTGTTTGTTTGTTTGTTTGTTCCTGCTAAAAGAATCATTATTGTTTAACAAATGGAAAAACACACATAATTCATTCATTTGATTTTTTTTGTTAATTGTTGTCGTTCAGTTGTTTTCATTCATTCATTTCATTCATCTGTCGGAAAAATCTGCATCTAAAATTTTCGTTTTGTTTTTTTTTCCTTCTTAGTTGGTAGTGAAATAAACTAAACAAAACCAAAATGAAAATGAAAGAAAAAACTCGTTGCTTCATCCTGTTTTTTTTTGATCACACAATCATATATTCATCGAATGATAATATGGCCCCGAAAATTTTCTGATTTTTTTTGTGTATGTCCGTTCCTATACATATTGAATGAATGTATCCAATATTCATACAACAGTAACAACAACAACAACAACAACAGTCGTTCAACAAAAGACGTTTTTATGAATGTTCAAATAATTTAATGATGCTGATGATAATAGTGAAAACTTGGCCAAATGTCGTTGTTGTTGATATTTTGGAACAAACAAATATAAAAAGTGAGAAATTAAATTCAAGGCATTTCCAATTTGTTTGAGTATTTTTTTTTGCTTCATCATCATCATGAAATGAGCCCTATTTGTCTCTTATTTTTTTCCCCTATTTCTAGGAACTACACATCATCGAATGTCTCATCAAACATTGGACAATTCTCTTTTTTGATTTCTCTCTTTTCCATTTGGAACAACAATAGAATCTAATGTATATGCGATGCTGATAATAATTTTCATTCAATTCAATCAGTGTGGTTTTTTCTAATTTTTCAAATTAAAATCATTCACCACATTCGATAAAATGTTTAACAACATTGAACAACAGAAAACATCATCATTTGAAATCATCATCATTTTTTTTATTGCGTGAAAATATATTTTCAATATGATTCAATTTTCATCATCATCATTTTATTCATCACAATTATGTTTATTGTTCATTATATTGGTCAATATTGTTGGTGATTGTTTTGTCGTCGTTAATAATAATAATACTAATCGAGGTATGCGATTTAATGTTTAATTTTTCATTTTTTTTTTTAATCGATTGATTTGATTTGATTAATTTGGTTAGGTAAAATTGAACAAGATCCAAAACAACGAAATGATACGATAATTATAAATCCAAAACTTGGAACCACACAAGATGATATCGATCTAATCAAAGATTTTGATAATGAATTTGGTATTAATGCAGAAAATGATGATGATGGTGGTGGTGGTGGTGGCCATATTAAATTACATAATGGCCTGATCGTATTGATTGCTAAACCATTTAAATTGCCTCCATCATCATCATCATCATCATTGGCTAAACCAATAATGATGCCAATAATAATTGAAGCTACACGTGATGTTAATAATAAAAATCTAATTAAATGGAACGTTGTTAATCATTATCATAGATATCGGCATAATAATAATAATAACAACAACAACAATAAGCATCGTCAATCAACAACAATAAATCATAATAATAATAATGAATTAATATCACCATTATCATCACGTGGTCGATTCTGGTCACCAAAACAGGCTAAATTGGCTAGATTTAAATTTCTTAATTTTCGTAAACGTTTCTTTCCATTATAATAATTCTACTAGTTTATTATTATTATTTGTATTATTTTCTGTGCTTTATAGCAACTACTAAATATGGAGCAGAATAAATTTCTCTTTTCATCATTGATTTTGTTACGATGAGAGAAAAATTTCATCCATCTATCCATCTTATTCATTTCATTCATTATATTTATTTATTTATTCAATAAAAATTCATCATTTATTCGAATCTAAATATTCCATAATTAAAATCCAGAAATCTTTTTGACAAAATTATTTCTCATTTTTATCCATAATTTTTTCAGCAATTCCAACAAATTCTTTGAATGAATTTGATTGTTTTATACGTTCAGATGCTTTTCTCAATTTTTCATTGAGCATCTCATCATACAACAGTTCATTTATTGTATCCAATAATTGTTGATCCTGAAATCCATATGGATCTAATCGTCGTCCATATCCAGTTTCATGTAAACGTTGTGCATTATCAAGTTGATCACCAAACAATGGCATTACAATCATTGGTTTACCTTGTGCAAATGTTTCCGTAACGGTATTATTACCACCATGCGTGATAACTAAATCCATTAATGGTAGAATTTCTATCTGTGGTACATGATTTGTACCCCACATATTATGTCCCGGTAATTCATATTCATTATGACGTAAACCTTTTGATACGATATATTTATGATCGGTAAGTGCCAATATTCTGGTCAGCCGTAACATTAAATTGATATCGATCGAACCCATTGATCCAAGAGATAGATATATCCATTTACCACTGAAACGTCCTCCTAATTGATCATGAAAAAGTTCAGCTCCCACTAATTTCTCCAAATCGATAGTTTTGTCGTATGAATTTTTTGCAAAAACTTCAAGATTAAACCAATCAGGACGAGATTCGATTTTTGGATGATTTAATTCTTTCGGATATGCATAAACCGTTAAACATTGTCGCAATGGATAATTGGGATATTTGGGTGGTGTAAACAATGATGAAATCCATAGATTTTTATAGCCAAGTTTTGCTACACTTTCATTTATACGATCTTCATTGAATGTTTTTTCAATAATCGAATAATATGGCTCATATTCTTTGATGGAAAGATTCGATTCTAATCCTATATAATACATGCATGCATTTATGTTGAATTGAATGAAATAATTTTATGAATGAATTATTATGAACTAACCGGTAAATGGTGGTGGTAAACTTGTGTCTTTCGCCTGTGTATTTGGCATCGATGTTATACATTGTATGAGTGGTATATCCTTTGCATCCATTATAGCCGGATATTGTTGAACATCATCGACGATGAATAAATCAATTTTACCGATTGTTTTGATCATTTTCTTCAAATATTCATCTGTTTTTATTATGAAATCTGGTAAAAGTGTTGAAAACATTTTTATTAAATTTTCCAAACGTTTTTCAATACTCAAATTTTTTATGGCCAACATATTATCGAATTCTAATAAATGTCGAGCTAATTTCGCAGCTGGATCATTATTACTATTATGATTATCATCATCATCATCATCAAATTCAGCGCAAATTAATTCTTCAAATCCATACGGTAAAAGTTTGCCACGAAATGCTTTACCAATGATAAATATAACACGATGACCATATTTAATAAGGCTATTTGCTAATGCATTACGACAACCATTTACATGACCAACAGCCGGATATGCAATAACTACGATTGTTTTTCTATTCTTCGAATGATCAACAATTTGATACATTTTTTTCAATTTGTTACAATAAAAATTTCACACAAAATAAAATTTGAAAAAATGATGTACAGATGTCTTCCATGGTAATGATTACAACAAAAAAACAACTATGATAGTATCGCAAAATGGTGTAACCAATATCAATCAATATTATTGTTGTTTATCAATTATCAAATCGATAAAATTGATTAAACTACAAAAAATCATGCTAATTTCTTTTTTTTTTCTTTCCCATCGAACATTATCGTTATTGACGTCTATCTATCTATGTGTGTGTTTGTGTGTGTGTGTGTGTGTGTCACTATATGAAATTACCAATATTTCATGTACGAAAGTATTAGATAGAAAATAATTCACGAATGGTCGGTTTTTAGAATAATTTATGGTCTTTATTGAAATATGATAATAATACATGATAAACAATAAATAAACGATGTGAGCCACATAATTCGATGATGATGCTAACAACGATGTGACAATAATGATGATATGACAACAATGTGACAATAATGATGATGATTATTTCTGTCACTCAAACACAACTCTCAAAGACAGGCGCAATGGCGCACACTCAACGATTACAATATGCACGATGATGATTATAACGTTGACGAATGAACATTAATCGCGATTATGATGGTTGTTGTTTTTTTATGTCCAGTATTACATCGAAAAAAAGTACACAAAAAAACTATGATGATGTTATGATGTAATCTTTCATAACTCTTGGTGTAAACAAAACAAAATCTAAAGGAAACGGAAATTCTAAACAAAAACAACAACAATATCTTTATTCATTTTGTTTGCTTGAATGGTTCATCAAACACACAAAATATATCACATATATGACATCCAAATATATGAAATTGGGTGCGGTTCCCTATCCTTTATGATATTTAAGTGTTTTTTTTTTGTTTCTTTCATTGCCTTCATCATCATCATCATCATCATCATTATTATTATTTGGATCATAGATGATTTAGCTAGATGTTAGCCCCGTTTTCTTGTCGTGTATATGAATGAATGAATTTACAATTAGATTTTTTTTTCTTTTAAATAATAAAAGATTGGATACACACACACACACACACTCCTTTTATATAATAATGAATGAATGAAACTTTTTTAAAAATCGTAAAAGCTTTTGTTCTTGTATTCATATACAAGGGACCATTTGGTTTCTCTTTCTTTCTTACATACGATATAACTCTTTATTAATAAAACCTAGAATCATACACACACCTGGTCGACAATCGTATACGATTCTCTTTCTCTAACAGTCTTTATTTTATATTTTTTTTTTTTTTTTTGGTCGATTGTTGAGTTTGTTTTGTTTTGTTTTGATGATAATGAATGAGTTTATTCGATAATTTTCGAAAATTTGAAAAGAAATAATTACGAAATTACATTTCTAAAAAAGAATAAGACGAAGAATCAGTCATGAAAAAAAAGAAGGGTGTATAAATGATGTAACAAACAAACAAACAAACAAAGTAGATCATTGGACCATGACATCTAATGATGATGATGATGATGGGCACACGTTCATTTTATGATGACCATTTTTATTTTACAATAAGTTTAAGGGCCTTTGACATACAATAAATTTTCTACTGCATACAACGATGATGATGATGATGATGTATGATAATTATAATGATGACATCTTTAATAGTCCGTTGAACGAGTGAATGAATGAACGAACGAACAAACGATAGAATGTAATGGTTAACGCTTTCATATGTATTTTTTTCACTTGTATTTTGTTTCATTCATTCATAAGAAACCAAAAATATCCGATTTTGTAAATGTTGTCATGCCACCATTCCAAAACGAGACCTTATATTTATGGTTATGGATTTTTCTGGCTAGCTGGCTACTTAGCTTGTTTTGCTTGGTTGACTTTTTTCGCTGATGACGATGATCGTTAAGACTTGGGAGGAGGTGGAGCAGTGCAGAAGGTGATGTGGGGACCTTGTTGTTGTTGTTGTTGTTGTCGTTTTTCGGTTCAATTTGAAATGAAATTAAATCAACTAAAAAAAACCAAAATCCTTGTGCGTGTGACATGTGTGTTCGTGTATCGTTTCCGTTCCGGTTTTTTTTTGTTTTGTTTACGATATCGATCAACAACATGAACAAAGTATCAAAAAACGGAACTAACACAGAATGATTCATATTTGATTGTTGATTTGATCAAATCTGGCAGAGAAAAAAAACTACAACAACTATCTGATGTGAATGAGAAATGTTCTTATTGATGCCGGCTGTTTGTGGACCCTGTCTCTATTTCTTTCGTTTACACCTATTGTATATTTGACCTCCACATGACATATAACATGTGTGGCTTGTATTAACTGTTAGTGTACGTACCAACTGTTGCACTTTTTTCTTGGAACCGCCCTTGCACGAGACCCTTTCGGTCTTTTGATGTATTTTATTGGGTGTGTGTGTGTATGTGTTTGTATTTGTCGGTCTGAGTTCCATTTAAAATTTTTTTTTCTCTCGTTCAGTCTATCCCAAACTGTTACAATCATTTTCATCTGATGCTTGATCTCTCTGGACCACCATCACCATTCGATCATCCACTGGTGTGTATGTGTGTGTGTGTGTGTTTGAGATCCAACCGAAATTTTTTTCATTTTTCAACGAATTTTCTATGTATTTTTTTTTACCATTTGATGCGTATTTGTGATTACTGAGAAAAAGTCATCATCAAACGAAATGTGATTCATCATCATCATCATCGACATAATTTCAGAGTTTTATTTTCATCATTGATTAGTTGATCTCTCGAAAAATTGTTTTTTTATATGAAAATGTATCGTAAAATGGATTCAATTCATTTGAAAAATATTTTTAAATTTTTTCCATTGATTTTGTTGGCCACCCTCTTCATCATTCTATCATCATCATCATCATCATCAATGAATGGTAAGTCTCTTTTAAATAATCGATTCGATTATTCTGATTTGGTTCAATCAACACCAAAATGATTCAAAAAAAAACAAAAATTGATCATTGATAATTATTTGTTCCAAATATCAAACGGAAAAGCCATATGGCCTCATTATATGAATGATTTTTTCCCTTGGTTTTCTCAATTTTTAGCCGTTGGGAAAATTAAAAAGAATTGTGCTAGCAAAAGCCAAACATATGGCACTAGCGGAAACCAAATGTCCTAGCACATATGCCATTTGTTAACCTTGTAACGCACGATATTTGACGACCTTTGCTTTAGTGTTAAATCAGCACACACTGTACACATTATAACCACATTCAGACGATTTTACTTTTCTTTTTACCTTTCACCTGTATCATACGTTACAAGACACAGAACAAGACAAGCAAAAGATTATTGTGTGATGGGAAAGAAAACCAGAAGGACCTTATGACGACAGCTGCTGCCGTTCATGAAAAAGTCTTCACAGCTGTCGTCGTCTTCAGGAAGGTCCTTTTAAATAATTATGTGAATGGATAGAAATCTTGGGACTGCCTGTCATAATCAGATCTACCAAAAAAGGCTCAGGTGATTTACCTGAGCCTTAATTTTTTTTCTCACAGTCAGACAGGACATTTAAAAATTTTTGTTTTCATCGAAATTTTTTTTCTTTCAGCTGCTGCTACCGATGAAACCAATGACCTAACGACTACAGTGGAAAATATTTTTATTGCAGACGACGACAACAATGTTGATTACAATTATGGAAATCAAGGTGGTACAGATTTTGGATCACCATCCATTGTTCCATCACCATCATCAATGACTTTAGTAAGAGCAACCTGTGGTTATCCAGGATCACCACGTAATGGTCGTGTATTACATCTACTTGAACGTTATGAAGAAGGAATGGTCATAACATTTGAATGTGACCCTGGTTATTTTCTATTGGGTCCAATGACACGTACATGTCAATCAAATAATACATGGTCTGGAAGGATGCCCATTTGTGGTATGTGTTTTATTTTTTTCTGTATTTGAAAGTTAATTAATAATTAAATTATAAAAATTTTTCAATCAGATCAATCAATCCGGAATCTAGGTTTAACATCGGCATCGGAAGCATTGAATAATTATCCACCACAATTAGCTGTGGATGGAAATTTTCGTACATGTTTCTTTTCAAATCGTCGTAAACCACGATGGTGGCGTGTTGAATTACCTAAAGCAGCAATGGATAATCAATCTATTATATCGGTTGCGTTAACGTTACCTCCTATAAGTAAGTGAATTCGAAAGTTTTTTGGTTGGAAAAAAACTTAATGTTTTTGTTTTATTTTATCTCTGATAGATGCTGAACTTTATTTTTCAATCTATGTGATTGAAGTAGAAACATTGACAACCAATCATGGTGAAAATGATACTTTTTTGGGAAAGAATTCTACACAAACATCTTACGGTCATAGTGTGACAACAATGTCAACTTCTTCAAAATATCATAAATGTGCATCATTTCGTGGTGTGTTTTCATCCAAAACAATATTTGTACAATGTTCATCGAATAATGGTGGTCTTCGTGGAAATTATCTACAAATCGAAGATGATTATCCACAATTGGAATATTTTGGTCTTTGTGAAGTTGATGTATTTGTTGAACGTGGCCATTATGAATGTGGTCAGGTTGAGGTACCGGCTTTTGGTTTCGTATTGGATCAACAGATTTCAGTTGATGGATCTCGTTCAGTTGAATATCATTGTCATGATGGATATCGTTTGATCGGACAATCACGACGTCATTGTGATCAACGTACAGGACAATGGATTGATAAAGAACCATATTGTGAACGAATCACATGTCCGGAACCAGTATCAATTATGAATGGATTTCATCGAATGTATGGTGAAGATTATTATGATCAACCGGTTGTTGGTTCACGAACCGTTTATGAATGTCGTCCTGGTTTCGTATTTGTCGATCCAAATGCAAATGATACACGTATCTGTGATCGTTATGGACAATGGTCCGGTAGTTTGGATGTTCCACAATGTGAACGTATGTTTTGTTTTCATAGGTCCAAATCGAATTAATTTACATTTACATTTTTTAATAATCAGCAATCGATTGTGGTCATCCCGAATCATTATTAGTAAATTCAGAGGAATTTTTTCTATCCGGTGCACAGTTTCGTCTGATCAATGGATCGACTAAATTTTCAGCATTAGCCGAATTGATTTGTTCATCACAAGATGTTCAACGTTCAAATCTGACACGTTCAAGCTTGTGGTTTCGTTGTCGTGAAGACGGGCTTTGGACAGAAATTATCAATCAAAATGAAACAACTATATCATCATCATCATCATCAAGACATCGATCATCCACAAGTTGTGTACGACAACGACATAATGGATTTCTCTATTTCTACGGTTATGGATCATCATCGACGATAAAAAATTTTTTCCGTAATAAAAGTTTCTACATTCGTGAAACATCTGTAAATATTTTGCATCTGTTGGCTGCCGTTGTAATTGCTGCTTTCCTTTCCATATTAATTATTGTGATTCTTATGTTCAAACGAAATATAATTGAATGGCCTGAAGCTGCTTTGTCATCATCCACTGTTTCGGCAATGAAACGTCGAATAAAATTGACTGGAGAATCGATAGCTAAATTTTTACTAACAATTTTCAATCGTCTTCGCAATTGTCTTATAAATTCATCATCATCATCATCACCGAATGTTCATTCGTCTCAACCAGAATCCAACAGTGATAATGATGGCGATCATCGTGAACATTCAGAAGAAAAGGAAGAACCAAGACGAGCATCATTGACTAAATCTATATTAACACCACCTATATTCACTATAACTCCATCATTAAGTTTAGATATAGAATCTGGTAGAATTAGCCGTCAACAGAATGCAAATGATAATCATGCCATTTCCTCTTCACAATCTTCGTCATCATCATCATCGCCATCTTCATCGTCATGTTCGATTGTAGTGGATCAAGAAACATTAAATTCAAACACCAATAATAATAATAATAATAGTAATAATGCTAATAACAATAATAGGAATAAAAATGATCTCAATCAAGCATTGGCAACATTCTATGAAGAGATTACTAATGCAGCCAAACAAATGTTTTCGGGTAAGTGATCATTTTTTTTTTTTTTTTTTTTTGCTTTTAAATTTAATCTCTTTTCAATATTACAAAAAATTTTTAAATTATTATAGAGGAAACTGATCGTAAATTAATTCGAGCAGCTCGTATTGCAGCCGAATTAGATGCCATTAAAAATCATACACAGAAATCGGCTCATTATCATCATCATTATCCTCAACAACAACAACAACAACAATATCAATGGATCTATTCAACGCCTCCAAGATTTACTCATTCATCCGGTTGTACATCATTACCACCATCATTACATGAATATCATCAGATATTACCAGCAAATACAAATAGCCAACAACAACAACATCCACAAGTAACACAAAGTCAAATATATGCTAAAGTTGATCTTATACGTAAACATCGTTATCGTAAAGAAAAAGATAATATTGTCAGTGTTTATCAGGTACCAAAACCACGATGTCCAATCATATCGCAACAACAACAACAACAATATCAACCACAATTATCATCGGATTATCATCAATTACGAAAAGCTATTTCAACACCGGATGCCGTTTTTGTTGATGCTAATAATGATTATGGTGAATATGGAACCATACGACGAATTCAGCAAATATGTTCGAATACAATACAACGGCCACCAAATAATAAAACAATGACAACAACAACGGTGACCATACATGAACCAACGAATAAATTTCCATTGAAAACATTACTTTAATCATCAGTAAAGAAAACTTTCACAAAATTCTTACATTGAACTTATATTATTGTGATAATCATCATTGTATTATATAATTGCAAGATAATTGAAGATTAATTATACTAATAATTTTGATTTATGAATCTCACATTTTATTTTTATTATCATCATTATGATTATTATTTTTGAATAGAAAAATTCTTTTTGTAATAAACATATTATTTTTTTTTATTGAAGAGAAAAACATTTTACATTTTCGTATTGGTAGTTTGTGTTATTTGTTGTTGATCGTATTCGTAGCTAAATGATTATTAAAATTCATTTCATTAATCATCATCATCATTGGTAGGTATTCATTTGTTTTTTACATCTACGATTTCGATCAATTGGATAATTAATTAAATCACATTTATGAATCTTTTTTTTTTGTTTTGATTTATGATTATGTTGTTGATTGTTTATTTTTACTTCGTTTCTTTTTATTCGAACTGGATACAGTAACGAAGCCATTATTATCCACACCACCAGGTGTTAAAGCTGGTGCTGGACCACACATATCCTATTTTTATAATTACAATTATAAGAAATTATTTTTTTTTGTTAGAAAAAAAATCAGTCAAATTCTTAACAAATAAAAAATTAACAAACCTCATATGGTTCAATTTGTCGGGCTTTATTACGAAGATAGCTTCGTTTAGTAATAAAATTTTTGGCAAAATCACGGGAAATTTTATTACTGCCCAGATATGTTTGTACATAATCATTAATTTCATCAGGCGATGCAATGTCCTTCAAGAAACCAATGAATGTTTCAGCTAATGTTCCCAGGAAAAAAACGAAATAAATAAAGTTATTAATACAAATTTTTTAATAATCTACTTTTCAAATAAAAAAAAAATTTACCATCAATGGTAAGCTCAAAATTTTGTCTAAGTACATCTAGACACCATTTATCGAATTCTTCCATTGATTCAACCTGTATGGTCATTAGATTTATATCCTATATATTGAAACAATAATGATTATTATTATTACAAAAGATAGAGGTCAACAACAAATTGATTATTTTGAAATTATAACTTACATCATTTCCTTTGTTTGCTGATTTATTATTAAGATTATTGACAATCTGTGCTTTCAGTGTAGCTGGCTTGATATGTGCGCTTGAATGATTGTTACCATTACTATTTGATGGTGATTGTCCCGACGACGACGATTGAATTGATGTCTTATTATTATTAGCTGATAATGCCGATTTGTAATTGATCACTCGTTCTTCGTGTTCTTGTGCATTATTCCAATTGGATATTTTCTTTGTCACGGTTTGTGATTGTTTATTTCTCTGTAAAAAAAAATTTTATCGAATCAATTTCATTGACCTTTTATTTTTTTCTCCAATCTATACCTCTTGTTCCAGTTGTTGTTTCAATTTTATCAGATACGTTTTTCGTGTGATGAAAAATTTTACAAATGATTTTGAAACATTATTACTACCAAGATATGATTGACAATATTCCGATACTTCAGCTGGTGAACCAAGATCTTTCACAATGTTCAAAAAACCAATGGCTAATGGACAAAAAATGTGATTATTGACAACAACAAAATATATATTAGAAAGACATACCATCAATATTATCGAAATGTTTGTTCAACAATTCCACTGAAGAACGATACAATTCCTCAGGATTGTCGATTTCATTACGGACGAACATCATAAGTGATTGATCCTATAAAAGTGATTATAATTCATAAAAAATCGTTTTGAAAAACTGAACTAAAATATACCTTCACTTTGGGATTTGTTTTGAGCACTTGTCGTAATGCTAAACTATCAATCTTCGGTTTTTGTCCGGCTGCAACAGCAGCTTTATAGTTGATTTGTTGTGAAGATGCCGCTGTCATCTGTGATGATGGATGATTTTGTGATTCATCATCAGCTACTATTCCAGAATCCCAGGCGGCACCAGATCGTACAGGTTTTGGTGATCCGTTCCAAACACCAGGTGGTGGTTGTTGTTGATTTCCCGAACCTTTGGCTACAATCACCGATAAAGGTGTAAAAACCCCTTGAGAATGTGGATCTTGTCGTCGACGAATTGCTGCTTCCATTGCTTCTTGTTGTTGTTGCTGCTGCTGACGTAATAAGGCTGCCTGTTTTTCTGCTTCTTCCGCTTGAATTTCTGTTAATGTTTTGATCTGAACGGGTGTCTGCTGTTCTTGCCATGGTTGTGTTGCCCACTTCATTGATCGTTGTTGCTGTTGTTGAGCAAGAATTGCTGCTGCATTCATTTGCATCTGTTGTTCTTGACGGATACGTCGTTCTTCTTTTTCCTTTTCCTCTTGAAGTCGTTGAATTTCAGCAATACTAAGCTGTGGTTGAGGCTGTTGTTGTGTTTCAACATTGTCAACACTTTGACTACCCCATACAGCTTTTTTAGGCAATTGTGGCATTTGTGGTAGGATAACTGATGTTGGCGGCTGTTGTTGTAGTGGGGGTGGAGTTTTCGTAGGAGGTTGCGGTGATGATTGTGTCTGTTCATGTTGTTTACAAGGTGTTGTTGATGGAATTTTTTGTAATTTTTGATTTGGTTGTTGTTTTTGTTGATTTCGATGCTTATTTCGTTGAACTTCAATAAATTCCATTTCATTGGCAACCGAATCATTAGTCGTATCGACCATCATTTGATATTTATCCATTACCATGGCTGTAGATTCATCCGATTTCACAATTTGTTGTTGTAATCGTTGTTGTTGATTTCTTTTTTGTTCCTGTTCATGATGATATCGTTCTTCAGCTTCACGTCGTTGTATTTCTTCAACATCGGTTACGGATAATGCACCTGGAACGAAATTCTCATTACCACTAGCGGCATATTTCTTCAACAATTGTAATGGATCTTCAACCGGTTGCGATAATTGGCCGTGTGATACCACAGAATCAGATCCATATGATGAATGATTCGGAATGGACTGTTGTGGCGGCTGCTGAATAAAATTTACAGGTTCATAGGATTGTGTACGTTGTAAAAGTTGTGGCTGTTGTTGAGGTTGTGGCATTTGCTGTCTAGCATTAGCAACGTTTGCTGTCATTGTTGATGTTTCATCTAATGATAATTTTTTGGCAGTTATACGTCCAGTTCCAATAATACCACCGCCACCTCCGGAACTACTGGCAGTGCTTAATTGATCATCATCAATGTGCTGATGATGATGATATCCCATTGATGTTGGTGGTTGTTGTTGTTGTATAGGTTGTTGTTGATGATGATGATGTGATGGATGATATTGTTGTTGTTGTTCATTCAATACTTGTCGTAATTGATCTTTCATCATTGGACTGGTGAGATTATTATTAGCCGTTGATGATGCAAGATTAAATTGTTCAAATCTATCCAATAGATATTGTTCCCTTTGTTGATGAGTATTCAATGCAAGAAATTCATCTTTGGTTGTTGCATAATGTTGTGGTTGATTCGGTGGTTGTTGTATAAGATGATTTAATAATAATCTCATTTGATGATTATCCGATAATGTTGTTGTTGTCGATGAGGATGCATGCTGCTGTTGTTGATGATGATTCGGTGGTATTTGTTGAGTAATTCCAACATTTGTGCCAACTGGTGCATGCCTTTGTTGTTGTTGATTTCGTTGCTGTTGTATTAATTGTTCGATAAGATGATCAGCACCTAATAAGGTATCATCATTTAATTGATTCGTATCGATATTTTTCGATAAATTCTGAAATAAATTGAATGAATTCATTAGGTTATCATCAAATTGAAATGCTGCTGCTGTAGTCGATGATGATGATATAACAGATGGTGATGGCTTGTGGTTGTGTTGGTGGTGGTTGTATTGATGGTCCACGATGATGACCAACACCACCGCCGATTGTTGTCGTCGATGATTGTGTCGTTGATGGTGATGATGTTAGAAATTGATTCATCGATGATGGTGGTACAATCGGAGCAGAATGTGGCTGTTGCTGATTGTTTATCGATGATGTTGTTGTTGATGAAGATGAAACGGGAAAAAATAATGCCTCATTATTGTTTGTTCGTAATGGGAAATTCGAATGTTGAATAGATGATGGTGGCTGCTGTTGTTGTTGGATAGATTGTGTGGGAGGAGGGGGTGGTGGTGGTGCTTGTTGTGCCATAACAATTCGACCAGTTTGAATATTATTATTACTAACGGATGTTGGTTGTAGAATCGGTTGTGGTTGTCCAACCGATATAGGGGAAGGTGTTGGTGGTATTAAATTAAATGGACAACGTCCACCCAATGCCTGTATTAATTCACCTAATTTTGTAAATTTTGAATCCGATGCTCGTTTGACTAGCAAATCTGGATTAAAATAGCCACCATTATACCATTCAAACATTTCTTGACTGGTGAATGGACCCTGGGTTTGACCTTGTGGATCACAATAAAACCATTTGATCATTGTATGGTTAGTTGACATAGAAACAGATTGTGTTTGATGGTGATGTTGTTGTAATGGATCATCAATTAATTCCTTTGGTTTTGATGGTACAATATTGAATCGCTGTTGCCCATTTGCATCATTAGCCAGATTATTCAACAGATTATTAGTACTACCATTATCAAATGTTTGATGATGGTCAAGATCTTGATTATTAAATGGATGATTATTCGACGGTGGCGGATGTTGATGTTGTTGTTGGGATGCTAATCGCATAAATAGTTGATGATCAGCCGAATCATTCGTACCAGTAGTAGTTGTCGAATTATTATTGGTGTTGCTATTACTTGCTGTAGTACCGAAATCGAAATTAAAATCATTCAATAATGATGAAAATTTTAATGAATCATTCATTAATAAATTTTCATCATGCATGAATAAAGAATTTCGTTCATTATTATTAGGATTTTGATCCCTATTTATCGATTTAAACGGTACAGTACGCGATGGTGAACCAGGCAATATATTATCCGTTGATGATGAATCCAATAAATGGGCAGCAACCGTATTTCGAGGATTCGATATTGGACCACCAATAATGACAGGCTGTGATGCTGGTTGCTGCTGTTGTTCAATCATAGCTGATGATGGACCGAACGATGTGGTACCACCAAACGAAAAAGTTGAATTATTTCCCGATGATGATGATGATGATGATGTTGGATTAAATACTGAATTTCTATCCATACAACCACCAATCGATTCATTATTACTTGATTGACCAGTATTATTACAATCATTATTACGTTTGGCTATCATCGACATTAGACTGTTTGCTTGACCACCACTACCAACAATATTTTCATCATTCATCATATAATTTTTATTGATAGAGCCATTATTATTATTATTGCCATCCATTGATGTTGTTGTTCTGTTATCTTCATCATTATTTTTTGATACTGTTTTATCATCAACATTTAACACTTGTTGCTTCGTATCAGATTTTGTTTGATAATTAGGACTTAATGATGGATCATTGAAATAATCGATCGGTTTTGGTTTTGAACTTGTTTTGGTAGTTGTTGTCGACAATGAAATTGTTGAAGGAGGACGGATTTCAGATTTATTGCTATCAGGTTCATTAGATTTTACTTCTGTCGATTTTCCACTAGTCGTAGAATGATTTTTATTATCAGAATTCTTTTTAGTTTTAGAAATTTTTCTACCGAAAAAATCTTCATCATCATTTTGATCATCATTATTATTCTTAGCGCCATCATCATCATTATCGACTTCTAATGGTGTCATAAGATCATCATCCAATGCTTCATGGAATGCTCCACTTGCATCAAATGTTCCAACACGAGTAACATCAATGCAACTAGGATCTTCTAGGCTCCATTCTGGTAATGAATCTTTACGCCGATATGAATCACCATCATCATCGTTTGATAAATTTTGTTGCTGTTGATGATGTTGTTGTTGTTGTGAATGATGAGGATGGCCAGAATTATTAGAACGTGTACCAAAACGATCAGAGAAAAAATCCGAGTCATCATTTGAATGATGATAATGATTACCATCACCACCACCACTACGTAGTCTTGAATTAAAACGATCATATGAACGACCATAATAACCACTACCTTTTGATGATGATGAATAATGAGAAAATTTAGAATTATCCATTGTTTTTGTCGAATTTGTTTGATTATTTTCATCGCAACCACGATGATCACCACCACGATAACGATCACGAGAATTTAATCCTTTCGGTGTTGTTGTTGATGATGAATTTCGTGAAAACAAATCACTATAAGTTGAACCAGTACCAGCATTAGTGGTTGTTGCGGATGATGATGACGATGAACGGCCGCCAAACAAATCTCTCTCGGCATCCAACATAGTCGATCCATCCACAGATGGAAACGATGATAAATGATGACGATCACGTTCGGATGATGTAAATGACGAACGTTTTTGAAAGGGTTTACCCGATCCGGATTTTGAATTGTTTGTGGTTGATTGTTTAATACGACTAATGCCATTATCATGGTGATCATCGATGATTGGATCACCGAAAAAATCCTTTTGTCTAATCGGTACTGTTGAAATAATTCATAGATTATAATAGATAAATCACATTAATTTATTTATACCTGAACTACGTGAACCACTTCCATTATTATCATTTATACGCCAACTATTTGTTTTCCATGATGATGATACAGATTCTTTTACCGTCGTCGTAGTCGTTGACGATGCCTCTGGATTATTTGAATTTGTTCCAGATTCAGTTTTACTCGTCGACGAACGCCATGATGGCATAAACAACGATGCCGATGATGAACTATTTGATGAAGAATTTGAATTGTTATTCTTTGAATTATTTACTAACGTCGATTCATTATCATCACGTTGTGTACCGGTAGCTGCTAATTCTACATATTTTTTTGATCCAACATAAAAAGTGCCAATTGAACGTATAGCACCGCCAGCAGATGAATTATTATTATCTGTGGATGATGAATCCATTGATGAAGAGCCTGAGTTATTTTTAGTGTTATTCAATAATGTTTTATCATTATCATCATCACGCTGTGTACCGGAAGCTGCTAATTCTATATATTTTTTCGATCCAGCATAAAGAGCGCCAATTGAACGTATACCACCGACAGCAGATGAATTATTATTATCTGAATTCGATGTTGACGAATCCATTGATGATAGCCTTGTGAATACAATATTACCGGCACCACGTCCAATACGATTATTATTCAATGATGAACCTCTTGACGATCCTCCACCACCACCACGTGTCGGATAAGAATTTGTATTGTTCGTTGTATTATTGCGTTCTGTTATAAAACCATTTGATGATGATGGTGATGATGAAACAAGTTTTGATCCCCCACCTGGTGATCGAAGTAAATCTGATGATGATAATTTTGATATTCGATCTTTATATGATGATCCATGATGTTGTTGTTGTTGATTATTATTGGACATTGTCGTTGTAGAACCAGAAGAATGATTATTCTGTTGATTATTTGAATTATTTATAACAGATGATGATTCATTCGGCATCGATTTTTTCAATACAAAATCCGGATTAATATTCTGTGACATTAGATCAATTTCATCATTTGTCAATTCAATTAGGGCAAGTGGATGTTGACCATCATCAACATATACTTCATCATGTTGTATTAGATCTTTTGGTGGTGCTAAAAATGAGGACTGTTGAAAATATGACAACATTTCCTCTTTTGTATATCGATATTTTATATCGTGATGATGATGATGTTTTGATATTGATTTTGTATTGAACATTTTTGATGATGCCGATTTAAATGTATTATTAGTTGTGCCTGTATTTGATAGAGAAGGAAAAATTTAAAAAAAGAAGGAAAACAAAATAAAAATTGTTTTCCGTTAATTACGGAAATATAAAATTTTAAACTAAAACAAAAAAAAAATCATTTGGTCAATCAACAATAACATACTCAACGAATTTGATGAACTTGAACTAGGTCCAGATGAACCGGAAAAAGTTTTCGGACCACTATTACCACTGTTACTACTATTATTACTACCACCGCCACCGCTATTAGTACTGCCAATACCGGCACCATCAGTCAATGCACGTATCCATTCAGGTCCAAAATTCAATTCCGTTGTGGCCATATTTTCGGTATAGAAAAATAATCAACTTTATCGTAATATTAATAAATGTCGGTTTAAAAATAATAATCAGAAATTTCGGTTCAAGTATACAGAGTATATTTTGTCGAAATAAAATCGTCAAATGCCAGAGAAAATTTGATCTAAAGTAGAAACTAAAAAATTTCATTAATTAAAATTTTCCTACAAAAATATTTTTAATTTTTTTAAATGATAAATGTTACTTTTTTTAGGCCAACCAAAAACGTCTTTTTATCAATCATCAGTATAATAAATATAATCACACCGAATAACAACAACAATGTCACAATAATGAAGCAGAATTTGAAATTCACGGACACACAAACTCATACACTTTGTGAGGATGATGACCAATATGAATGAAAATTAGTTTAATAATCCAATATTGTAATTTTAAAAAATCAATTTCTATACATCAGAATTTCAAGGCGGTGAAATTGAAACATTATTTAATTTTTGCATGTCACAAGAAGAAATAATAAAGAAAAATTGTTTAGTGTTTATCAATTTAAATCGTTCAAATCATGTGTTATAATAATTGATGATGGCACACACATGGATTCTGCTATAATCCTTTTTTTTTCACAAAAATGCTTGGTAATGGTGATTTTAAATCACATGGAATTCTTCACGTTCATAAACACACACACACACAAATACACTGTTCAACACAGACACCAGAAAAAAAACGAGAAAGAATTTAAAGAGTCGGGCCAAGAAAACAGAATAAATTCTAGACGAATTGAAGACGAAATAATAATAAAAAAAAATGCTGATCATATATATAAGTAGTTGTAGTATGACGAAGAGTTTCGTTTTTTGTTGTCTATTTATCGATTAAGCCTTTTTTGATGAACAAAATTGAATTATATTTTAGTTTTTTTTGTGTACAAATTCAAACAAACAATTATAGTTATAGTTATTAATAATAAAATAATAATTACAAAGCTGAAGAAATAGTTGGAACAAAAAAAAAAACAAAAGCCAATCTGTTGTGTAGTCGTTGGTGTTTTTGTGAGTTGAAACATTCGAATCCGGAAAAGATTCGATTTAGTTTTTATTGTTTTTGTTATTGTGAAAACAAATTGGACACGTACAAAGTTATTATTAATCGATTATGTAATTTTTCATTTTGGATTGAATAATTCAATGATTGAATGAATGATTTGCTGTGTTTGTAATATAAGACAGACAGATACAGATACAGACACATACACAAACACAAACACAATGCTCAAATGATTTTTTTTCTCACTTTTAAAATTGAATAAAATTTTCGTAATCAATTTATTGTTTCACAAAATGGAAAAAAATACAACATAAATGCAACAATAAGAATCACTGTAGTTGTGTTGTCGTAGTCAATGTTTTTTTTCTAATTTTTAAATGATGTCAACACAACATCAACATTCTACATATCTCATCATGATGATCAGGGATGCCAAAAAAGAGAAAATTTTTTGTTTCTGTTGTTCCAGGAACCATCTAGTTTTACAACGAAACGAATTATCAAATTATCCAAAAACATTAACAAATCACACACACACACACACGTACACATCGACAGAAACAAACTCACACAAAATACACACGCATACAATACGAAATCAAAATTTTTATTTGCAATCTTGTTTGTTGTCCACACACACACACACAGCATTAAGGTAAAAATTACCAGGTTTTTGATTAAAAAATTCTAAACACAAATAATTTCAATTTTTTTTTCTTGGTGACGATTGTTTTCATTTAATGTTATGGACGAGAGCGACGTTTTTCGAATATAACAAACGAATTATTGATGATGTTGATGATGATGATGATGAGGACAATCAACATGGATGTGGAAAGTAAAACAAAACAAAAAAAAGTAAAAGAAAAAAAAATCCGATGATGAGGAGCAATTGTTGTTGAATTTTTTTTTTTTTGCTTCTTTATTTCAGTCGTGTTTTTTTTGTTATAAAAGGATGAAGAAGAAACAACACACAAAACACATAAAGATGAACGAAAAGAACGATAGAACGAATCTCAGATAGCAGCAGCAAAATACAAAGCCAATTTTACAAAGCCACAATGTTGAAATGAGTTTTTTTTTTTTTTGTAATTCTCATTGTTGTTTTTTCTTTCAACCAATAGTTTTTTGTGTATCTGTGTGTAAAGTAGTAGTTGTAGTAATAGTAGTAGCAGTAGTAGTAGTAGTAATGGTAGTAGCATACATGAATATACAGGTCATTGTGTTGTGTATGCACGAATTATAACAAGAAATGCATTGAATATATGAAAAAAAAAATCAATGAGTTGTTCATATAAGATAGGATGCAATTTTTTTTTTCATTGAAATGAATTTTTTTTTTAATTTTTTTAAAAGAAAAATTAAATTTAAAAAATTTCTACAATTAAAATAATCGAAAAGAATTGGCCAGATAATGATAATGGATGATGATCACAAATAAACTGAAAAACAATAAATGTTCCTTAATCAATAAAAGATTGATTAACATTACAGAAAATAAATTTGAATAATACAAAAAAAAAAATTCAAAAATTAATTTTTGAACTATAAAGCTGATAATGATTATTATGAACATAATTTATCTATAATGTGTAATAACTGAGTTTATTACATTAGATGTAGTGGTGGCATTGGTTTACGTTGTCTTTCGGGAATTAATTTTTTCAATTTTTTTACCCTAGCATATGAATATGGCCATGTACGTATTGGTTCGGTAAACGTATGTCGTAAATAATAATTATAGATTGATTTTGCATGCGGTCCAACCGGTATATATTGTTGTATTTGATTCAATTGTTTATTCAATTGATCTTGATCATCACCATAACCATATGGTACCATTGGTCCACCATGTGGTCCACTTAGATTGAATTCAATACGAAAATCATCTGGACCATCATTGCCATATTTTTTCTTCTTATAATATTTATTTTTTCCACCATATTTTTTTACATATTGTATGGATGATTCGGCCATTGCCGTATCGCTGAGATCATCGCCTGTTATTAATTCCGGTATAAAACCTTTTGTAGGTTGTCCAACTGGATTTGATCCAAATGAATCATCATCCATATCTTCATCATGCATTGGAACCGGATTATTCGTTAATTCATCAATTTGTGATTGTGATGGTATTGTCTGTTCATCCACATAGATCATATTCGGATCATAATGTTCACCAATATTAATTTTCATTGGTCGATGTTCTTTCTCTATTTGTTGTTGATTTGTTGACCCGATTGGATCATCTATAGAAGTTACATCGGTTAATTCGATTGCCATCTGTCTGGAGATTGAACTTTGTGGTTGTGAGGCTGAAGAAACAGGCGAAGAATCATGAAACATATGTTGATCAGGTCGTCGTGGACCCCATGGTATACGACGTATGGTTGATGGTGATACCGGAGCATGTTGGAACATTGGTGGCTGATGTATTGGAGCCATCAGGAGCGGTGGAGGTAGATGAGGAGGTGGCGGAAAGAACATTGGTGGTGGTGGTGGTGGTAACAAAGAAGATTCTGATTCTTGTCGATTGATAAGATGATGGTGATATGGCTCAGGTAGATTGGAACTTCGTCGAATTTCTAATGGTTTATCTTTTGATGATTGTTTAGACATGCCTTGAAATTTGTATTCTTTTGGCAACGGTAAATGCGGTATTTCCATAGGAAATTTAGATGGTAATGGTCGCAATACTGGTGGTGGTGGTAATGGTGCTGGTGGTGGTGCTAACATTAATTCATTTTGATCATATCCAGACACCTGTTGATTCGATTCAGCTGCATGCTGTAGCAAAAGTTTCTGTTCATTTGAATCAATTGGTGGCGGTAATCGTGGTTGGCCAATATTATCATCGAATTGTATGCTTGTTGGTGGAGGATTTTCCATTGGAAACGGTATAGGAATTTCCAATGGTGGTAATGGTTGCTGTGGTTGTGATGATGGAATCGTTTCAATTATTGGTTCAGGTTCTGAAGCAGCAGCAGCCGATGAAGAAGCATAACCATAGCTAGGTTTTTTTGAATATTTTTCCGGTCCAAGTGCAATATCGGCATTAATCACAACATCTTTTGGTGGCTCTGCATATGGATTGCGTTTAGCCATTAAAATTGTCGGTACTTTCAAAGGTAATGAACCATCCATTTTGAATTTTTTCGGACGAATATATTGATTTTGTCGTATGGTTAAATGTAATTTATTTGGTTTAACTTTAACCAATGTCGGTAAAAATGAAATACCAAGTGAATATGTTTTAAATTTCTTTTTACCGGCCAATATTTTTGTTATAGTTATGGGGCTAGTATTTGATTGATCAATCACTATGGTTATTATAGTGATAAATAACATTGCCATTAGGCAATGTATTGTTTGATGTTTCATCATCATCATCATCATCATCATAGATTGTTGATCAAAATCACAGATCAAATCATTTGGTTTATCGAAAATTCATCGAAATCGAAATACACACACACACACGCACACATTGATGGTTGGATAGCAAATGTTCGAATGAACCGAACGACGGTGACGACTTATTCAAAAAAAAAAAAAGAAAATCACCCAGACCATTTCATTCCATTCGACTCTCTCATTCGCCTCTTAATTGCCGTTTGGTAAACTTTCTCTTCAAAAACAACAGCAACAGCAACAAAAATAAGAAAATTTTATTTTTATTATTATTGTGTATTGTTGATCAAATATCTAATTTTAGCCCTTTTTTCACATCATCTTCAAAAAAAAAATGTCCCGGAAAAAAGAAATCGAAAGCTTTTTTACCATCAAAAAAAAAAAGAAATCCGGATAAAATCAATCACGTCATCGTTGGACCATTAATATTGGAATCGAATTTTTTCGATCACATATTTCCTTCTATTTTTTTTTTTTTTATTTCCATTCAATGACTAGCATTTTATTCACCAAGAATGACAATTTTTCTGAATTTTTGATAAATTTTTTCTAAATTGAATTAACCGAAAAAAAACCAATAATCGAAACGAACATTAAATTATATTTTTGTTTTGTGTAATTTTCATGGTGAATCTCTAAGAAAAAGACAATATTTGAATAAATCACAATGAAAACCAACAAATCAACAACGATGATGACTGGTCAAACTAGTCTTTTTTTTATCATCATCATACTACAATAACATTATCATTGTTGAAGATTTAGGTCACCGTCGTCATCATCATCATCGATGGTACTTACACACACACACAAAGAACAATCTCGATGGTCGTTGTCTCTTCGAACATCCAGAAAATAAACCAAATTAACAACCGACGTCGTCTCCACTATTGGTGATTAAATGAGGAAAGAAAAGAAAACTCTCACTTTAAAAGAAAAAAATGAGAAAGTCAAGTGGGCTACCGAAAAAAAAGAAAATTTCTCGATTTAAATCTAGGTCATCACCATCTTCATTGACGACGACAAGAAGGCGAATAAAAAAAAATATCCCAAAGTGATGATCAATATACCTGAGGCGTGCGTTTGAAACAAGTATGTTCCAAATTTTTTTTTGTTTGATCGATCCAGATTCAAAACTCTATGTAATATTATTATTAGTATGTATGATGCTTGTAAATTTGCTCTATGTTTAAAGTATTTTTGAGTTTAGTTAAATAATTTATTTATTTTTATATTAAGTTTCAAATTTCTAAATTTTTTATCATTTCCCTAGTAGTTTGGATTTGGAACGATTGATTGAAAAACGAGCCAAACTTGATCCAAGGATCATTTAGGATATTGATAATGATGTGGATGATGATGATGATGATAGAAATGTATTTGAATCATTTGAATCGATTGTAGTCGTGCTTCCGTTATCATTCATTCCACTATCTTCACTACCCTGGTCATCATTATCATCTGGTGTTTCTTTTGATTCCAATTCAGCAGAAATTTTCAATGACTCATTATTTTCAATATTTTCATCATCATCATTTGTGTCATCATTATCATCAATATGATTATTTTGTTGGATTTCATTCTTGATTTCAGTAACAACAATATGATTTTCACCATTATAACGACCACCAATATTAGATGAACCAGGTCGATTTAGACAAATACCTTCTTGACATGCTTGACATAACATTTTATTATGTTGTGTACGTGGTTTACCCATACGCCTTTGTCTTTCATATTTAGTCTTTTCAAATCCATAAAATATTTGCCCCACACGATTGTATAGATTCATAAGTACCTGTATGGAAATTTTTTTTTTTTTTTTTTTTTTTGATAAAGTTGGTTGAAAAAACACAAATAATTTTTGTTTTCACTATAAATACCTTGGTAACCTCTTCTGGATACCACATTGGCTGTTCAAATGAATTATCCAGATTACATGAATCACATCGTTGTCCAAACAATTTAATGGCAACAATACCAACTTTAAAATTTGGTTGTAATAGATTGAACCAGAAAACTACACGACCTTTCATCGATGTCCAACTATGTGAACAACGCTAAAGAAAAAACAAAAATGAATAACAATATAAATAATTGAATATATAAAAATCATTAGATAATTACCTCACAACAGAATCGAACTTTAGCCGAATCTACAAACATATGAAGCCGAATATTAGAATGTGTTGTCGGTTTTTTATCCACCGGTTGTATTGACCATAATTCAGTAAAAAATTGTGAAAAAACTCGACGAAATTCCGACATCCATACACGTTCCATTCCACTATTTTGATATTGAATGAATGGAAATATTTTTAAAAAATGAAAAGAAAATCTATATCTATATTCACATACAAAGATTGATTCCATGGTACCGAATTATAATAAACACCTAATCCAGCATATAATTCTTTTAATGATGTTTTCGGTATTGGAGTGTAATATACTGATGATGATGATGGTGATGGTGATGATAATGTTGGTGAACTTATGGTGGTGGTCGGTGATACTGTTGTCATAGGTTGATATGATGATGATGATGATACTGTATTTGCATAGCCATCAATTGTTGTTGAGGTTTGATTTAATAATTGTGGCATAGAAGGGTTGAATGAACTATCCACAATTGGTAATGAATTTACGGTAAACGATATTAAGGGTGGTGGTGGTGGTGGTTGTATCAATGTTGAATCAATCAATTCAAAGGTCGATGTCGATGATGATGATGATGATGATGATGATGATGATGATGATGATTGTGAACCAAAATATGGTGTTGATTTACCCGATGATGAACATGATGTTGATGTTATTGAAGTAGAATTACATGATGATGATGAACATGATTCTAGATTTTGATTTATTATTGAATCTTGATGATCTGTTACCGATGATGAAACCAGTTGTTTCGTTAAATATTTGGTTTTTGTTTTTGTATTGGCGGTAGGAATAGTTGTCTTGGAAGGAGAAGGATGAATAGGAGAATTGACGAAAACATTCGAATTTGGCTGTATATTTGATGGAATGATCATCATCGTCATATTATTATTCGCATCATTACCATATAATGGTGGTGATGATGACCAAATCAATGATTGTGGTGTTATATGATGATGGTGATGATATACATAATGCCAAAGATGATGATAATGATGTAAGATGATTGCCGATTGTGGATTATACGGTATGATCATTGTAGAACGAACCATAATTAAACGTGTCTAAACGATAATTAACGAAAAATTTTCAACGATTTTTTTCAATCAATCAAACAACTTCAGACAAATCAAATCAACACCTTCAAAGTGACCGTAAAAAAATGTCTGGAAATTTTCATTTTATTATTAACGATTTTTATAATAAAAATCTAGCCATTATAAAATGAACACCTGGCCATAATAAATTGAAAAGGAAAAAAAATTATGGAATTCATTTGTTACCATCAATGCCGTCGCCGATGTAGCCGGCGCCGTTATCATCATTATCAAATTAACTACAAATGACAATTAAAAAAAAAATGAAAATGCTATTCACTTATATCAATGATTAATGATTAATGATGGATAGATGGTGATGATGAACAAAGAACACACTTGTTTATATCACTCAGAAAAGATTTAATTTGATGATGGGTTTTGTTCTTTTTCCTAATGAACGAAGAAGACTGATTGTTTCTGTCTATTTGCTTTTTCTAAATTTGGATTATCGGACACCCGGTAGCCCGATTTTTGAATACTGTCATCATCATCATCATTATCATCATTATTATTGATGGAATTATTGTCGTCATAATTTTTAATGAAATAGGGGGCGGTACATTCAGTTTATGGCTCATCATCATCATCATCGATCGATATAAGTTAAGTGTAGTATATCATCATCATCATATCTTATAAAGATCTAATACTAATAAACAAATTGTTTAATAATAATGATGATGACAAAGATTTTTTCCTTGCCTCAATCCCTCACATATACACCTTATGATATATATTTGATTACCATCATCATCATCATCATCATTGAGAAAAAATGTATGTAATAAAATAGTCATCATCATCATAATTCATCCAAATCAAACAAACACAAACACACACATACACACATTTATATCTATTGTCAAAATATAAAAATA
Source organism: Dermatophagoides farinae (assembly GCF_024713945.1). Classification (NCBI taxonomy): domain Eukaryota; kingdom Metazoa; phylum Arthropoda; class Arachnida; order Sarcoptiformes; family Pyroglyphidae; genus Dermatophagoides; species Dermatophagoides farinae. The sequence continues at coordinate 2,517,956 of NC_134680.1, read as the reverse complement.
TTCGAAAAAAAAGAACAAAAAATCTCAAATTATTATATGATTTAGGCCTTTTTTGTTGTTGTTGAAAGAGGGGGAGGCTTACATGTATGCAAAGGATAGAATGACATTATTTCTTGATACCAAAATGATTTTTTGGTAATATATCATTTGCCAAGGAAATCATTATTAAATTACATTTCTGTGGATATATATTTGTTATAATCTAATAAGTCAAAAGATTACCATCATATCTTAGATTTTTCTTTTTCTTTTTTTTTTTTTTTTTGTTTATTCTCCCTCTCTTTCCATAATTATAAACATTTTGGATTGATTCTTTATTTTAACATATTTCTTTAGAATTCTGTCTCCTGCATGGATTTCTTACATATTTATATTGCAATTCTAAATTGTAATTATTTGATTCATTCACTTATTCATTATTCAATCTATTATTATTATTACATTTATTGATTAACAAGTATTAACAGATTTTATAATTATCCATATTGATGACTTTTATCAATCAATACCGATCAATCCATAATCTGGTCATTTCCTCATTTAAATTACAATTAAAATGTTATCATACAAAAAAAAAAGAATAATGTTACTATATAGTGTGTACCTTTACACACACCTTTATAATGGTTCTCAATTCCAAATATGCATACAAAATGATAATGATGATGATTATTAAATCTGGTATTTTTAATTGCATTCAATAAAAAAAAATATACATCTATACATCTTTCAGGTTAGATAAGTATATATATGGATCGTGACACCTACACACACATAGAAAGAAAGTGTGAAAAATGTCACACAATATACAATGATTAGACAATTCAATATAAGGACAAGAAAATTGGTCTACTTTACTTTTGGTTGATTAATATGCTGGTGGTGTTGGTGGTGGTGGCCATAAAATACGAAAAAAAAAATTTCAATGAAACAAAATCATTATTATTATTTTTTCTTAATGATAATGATCATAAATTTTATATTTTATTTTTTTTCCACTGTCCTAGAATCAAAATGGGAAATAAAAATAATGAAAAATCTTGATTTTTTTTTTCATTATTTTTGATATAATCATATTACACCGGAACCACAAGTATTGAGTGTTGAGAATATGTTGAATATTTGATCGTTGACAAAATAAAACATAAAATCAGTTTTTTTTCCGTTTGATTGGAAAAGTTTTCCCGAATCAAATATCCATCATCATCATCATCATCATTTGGACATCAAATTCGGTGGCTTAGATGATATGTGAAATCATATCAAGGATGCCATTCAACTTGAATTCAATATACTACACACACATACACATAGTATACAGAAGAAATTTTTTTTTTTTTTTTTTTGATGATAATTTTAATTGTAGAACATCGATAAAATATTGATTAATACAATCAAATTGATGAAATTGTATCATCATCAAAATCATCCTCATTACTAGAAGCCATGAATTTCGAAATAAAAAAAGGAGGATGATATTTTTAGAGATCAAATTCGGTTCATATAATTTATCACAATTTATCATTAGCTAAAAAATTGTCTATTTTAGCTGAAACATACACACACACACACACAACATACATATATTGAATTCATAGCTTCTGATCGAAACATGTTGTCATGAACAGTTTTTATTTGCGAAAATCATCACCATCAAAAAAAAAAAAATGAAATTTTCTTCAGAAAATTTATTATCATAAATAGATAAGAAAATTGACATTGCAAAATGGTAGAATCGATTAACATATACACACACACAAAAAAAAATTATCTCGATTAAAAATAAAAATTAATGGAAAAAAAATATCGATAAATATTTGAATACTAAAATCATGTAATCATTATTTTCATTTGTATTGCGCAATAGCAATAAGAATGATATACACCTGTTTTATTTCATGAATGAATTCTTCTATAAATATTCTTCGAAAGAAGGAAAGAATATAAAATTACCTGTTATCATTTATTGATGGTTAATTTATTGAAATGAAATAATGATAATCATGATATGTTGAATTATGGCGAAAAAAATCGTTGACATGAAATTTCTTATCAGATCACATGCAAAAAAAAACGGGTCATTTCGAATTCATGTGTTTGTGTGTGTGTGTGCGTGCGTGAGTGTACACATCAAATCTTGTCAATGAAAATGTAAGTAATGAAATGAAAGTGAGAAAAAAAACAAAAAAAAATTTTTTCTTCTTCAACAACAAACATTTCGTTGTCGCTGTTGTTGTTGTTTGACAGCGAAAAAAAATACCATTAATGAATCAATAATTATGCATGAAGAAAAAAAAATCCCTAACAACAACTTAAACAACAACAACAACAACGACGACAACGGCGACAATTATGATGATAATGGTGATGGTAGTATAACCTACCAAGATGGAAATTGAAAAAAAAATCGAATCCATAGCAATCCGAAGCAACCAACCAATCAATGTTTTTTTTTTCTTTCGTTGTCGTCGTCGTCGTTTGATAACAGAATGAAAATCTTTTCACCGTTAACTTATATGCCGTTTATGTGCCACTATCATCACCTAATAATCATAATGATTGATGTTTGATATGTGTTTGATTTATTGTTGAATTCTTTTTTTTTTTTTTTTTTTTGATAATGTTTATTATCATCAAATGATATATAATAGCGAACATTGGAATTCGATTTCGGATCAAGAAAAGAAAAAAATTCATTCTCACATCGGAAGTGATTTGATGATATATGATCATCATAATGTAAACATGGTAAGGATTTTTTTTTTGTTTTTCGTAAATATTTAATCTCGATTATATTTCATATATCAAGATTTGTACATCCATATTCCTTTTGAAATGGATCATAATTTTCAAATTTAGGCGCGAATTTTTCAAATGGAAATTTTTTTTTCCCCATCAAAAATTTGCATATTCGGCCATCTAGTGTCGGAAAAAAACTGCTGCAGCATTCAGGTGTTTGTTATACAACATACATGTTTGATTATTTTAACCATTCGATTTTTTTTTCACGATTCCAATTTCATTCTGACTTAATTTTTTTTTCTTTGGTCAAACTTGTTGATATCTTCATCAAATGATTATGCCTTCGGGTGTTATTTTTTTCCAAATTCGGCTGTAATGTGTATATCATCATCATCGTTCATTCATGTTCGAGAGATAGAGAAAGAGACACATTCGAATTATCGAAGGTCAAATGATAAGTTTTTCTTCTAAATTAATTTCATAATCTATCTATCCATTACTTTTTTAATTTTTAGTTTGATGTAAACACTCCGGCCTGTTTGATTATGATGATGACGTTATTATATACAAGCAATATTAAAAAAAAATTATTCGAACATGTATGCCTCATCAACAGTTGTTATTATTATTATTGAATTCATTAGATTTTATTATTGATCGTTGATCTCATCCTTGTGTATTTCTGTATGCATGTGTGTCGTTAATATTTCAATCATACAACTATATCATCACATTTGTACCATTGAATCAAAAGAAAATTAAACAAAAAAAATGGATCAAAAACGAATTTTAATGAATGGATCAAATCATCTGATGATACAATGGGATGAACTTATGCTCGGCGGTTTAGGTGCTATTTGTGCCGGTTTTTTTACTAATCCTTTGGATGTAATTAAAACACGTATACAATTACAAGGTGAATTAAAAGCTCGTGGCCATTATACCGTACATTATCGTAATGTATTTCATGCATTCTATCAGATGGCACGTAATGAAAGTTTTATTTCATTACAAAAAGGTCTTGTACCGGCCATCTGGTATCAATTCATTATGAATGGTTGCCGTTTTGGTCTTTATCAAGTTTGTGATAATCTTCGCCTTACACGTAATGAACATGGTGATGTTATATTCTATCGTTCAATTATTTGTGGTGTTGGTTCTGGTATTGTTGGATCGTTTCTTGGATCACCATTTTATCTAATCAAAACACATTTACAATCACAATCCGAATCACATATAGCTGTCGGTCATCAACATAAACATTCATCAATGACAGCTGGTTTTCGTACGATTTTCGTACAGAATGGTATTAAAGGATTATGGCGTGGTTCGGTTGCATCCATCACACGTGTATCTGTTGGTGGATCAATTCAGCTAACATCATTTGCAACAGTAAAAACATTTTTGGATAAAAAAAATGTAAGGAATCTATTACGTGAAAAATTATTAATTTGTAAATTTTTTTTCTCTAAAAAAATATTAATCACAGTGGATCGATGTGAACAGCTGGTATGGAACATTATTAAGCTCAATGATCGGTAGTTGTTTTGTGGTCGTATCAATGACACCATTCGATGTTGTATCCACACGACTTTATAATCAACCAGTTGATCCAAAAACTGGCCGCGGTCAATTATATCGTGGTATACCGGATTGTATGATTAAAATTTTCCGTACCGAAGGTATTCTAGGATTTTATAAAGGATTTGGCGCCTCATTTTTACGATTAGGACCACATACAGTTTTATCCATATTTTTCTGGCAATTATTAAGAAAAGAATATTTATTATATTTAAAACAAGAACAAACATTGAGCTAGTCTAGTAATAATAATAATAATAATAATGATTATTTTAGAAAATTTAAAATTAAAATCAAATTTCTGATTAAGATTTCTCATGATTATAATCGATGATATTATCGCTTGATTGACTCTTCATTCATTTTTTATTTATTATCATTCGATTTTAATAATTCATCCATAATGTCTGGTGATATGGATGATAATTCTAGTGATTCATCATCCTCTTGTGAATCACGATGATATGACAATAAAAGTGTTTCATTTATATCATTTAAACCAGGTGTTCGTGGTTCTCGTTCTTGATTATAAGAATGTTCATTTATCGACACAGACTCATCATCATCATCGTCATCATCATCATTTTCATCCATCATATTCTCTTCTAATTCTTCAATGGTTTCTTGATCAAATATGCTGTTAACAAATTCAAGTTCTTGTCTTTCTAATAGACTGATTTCTTCTTGTCCGGGAATCTTCTCCATTGTTTATATCTATCATTTCAAGTGGTTTATCAATGATCATACTTTTTGAGGTTCCGATAGATTTAGATATGTTATCAGGAATGCTTAACTTATGAATCTGTGATGTTGAAATATCAGAACCGGTATCCAGTTTGGTAAAATTGATTCCACTTGTTTCGGATTGTTTCCGACTACTACTTGGCCCCGGTTTAATTATATCCTTTAAATTGTTCATGTTGAAACATTTTGATAATTCATCAAACATGTAAAAATTATCATCTTCCAAGTAATCGTCGTTTTGAGCAGCTTTTGAATCTTTAGTTCTATTATCGTTAAATTCTTTGAATTCTATACCTCTGAATAGATTAGCAGGTAAATTAGAATTACTCTTATTGGAAAATATTAGATTTGATTCGAGAAAATCGATCACCATCTGTGGACAATGACGATGGACAATTTTATTCGGTACCAATTCAAGTTGACCATTCGTATATCGAACCAAATAACAGATGAAAAGACACAATTCATCCATCGTTGTTACAGCTAGTATTCGTTCCGGTTGATGAGTACCTTTATCCAATAAAGTTTCAATCGGTTCGTGATGATTCGTTCCATTACATTGTGAATCGGCAAATGCTCGATTAGATGATGCAACTTTTAAACGTTTCATTCGATCAAAAGTTGTTTCTTTACCTTCGATACGTTTGATCATTTCATTCATTGCGGTCAAATTTTCAATGCCCATTGTTTTCGATGAAGATTCATCCATCATGGTTTGGATTGGTCAAATGTTTACCAAAAATTTAAATATCCGAATCCAAAAATCATTTAATTATTGCTGTAACGTCTTATATGACAGGAATCTGAATCAAATTCTAGCATGGCATACAGTCACAATGCGATCAAGCTGTTTTATTGTGCATGATATGAAATGTAATGTTTCATTAAGAGCTCCGTTTTGATGACGCATATTGCGTTATTGTGACCATTACCCAAACATATTGAATTTTGTCCGTTAATATTTTTCGATTTGGCGGCGGCTATTAATTCAGTTCAGTGTATATATTTATTCAGTGTATGACTGCATCACATTTCAACGGTCGTTTTTTTTTGATGTTTTCGAAATCAAAATGGATAATTCGTTGAATTTTACCGTGTCCGATTCTTTTGCATTAGTAAGTATCGATTACAATTTTATTTTTATTGATTCTAATATGAATAAAATTCTGAAAATTTTAATTTCGAAATAGAACCTTTTACAAAAAATGGAACAGAACAAGAAAATTTTAGCTGAATTATCCGAAGAAGTGAATGATGATGGCAAAAACAAAATCGATTCCGAAGTTATGAACATTGATGAACACGATGGTCCTCATTCCTCAACAATGATGATGAAGCAAACATCTGTTGAACAGAATGATATTGATGTTGATGATAATGATGAGGAATTGTTGGCCAATTATTCAACTATCGAAATCAATAAAGCTCGAAAATCAATAAATCGATTATTGAATGTTTATGTACCGTTGGATTTAAACGACGATAACGATGATGTTGATGCTATACCCGAAGACAATAAAAAACGAAATGATAATCGTCTTCGTCATCGATTAGATAAATTATCGGCCATCTATAGAGATGATGATGACGTTGAAAATGTTGAAAACGATATGGTAGCAAATCGGCCCAAAACGATCATGCGAGAACAACAGAATTTTGCGGATGAATTTCAACCGCCACGACGAATTGAGCTCCGGGATAGATTGAAGATAATTGCCGATTCGTATTATCCAATCACATCGAATAAAGAAGATTCACCATTGAAATTTCAGGCCAAAATTGCGTCACCTAAATCTCAACCTGCAATCGAACAGCCAAAATTTACGGCCAAAAATGAAAATCTATTCAAATCAAAAAGCCTATTATATGAACAACAAGATTTAAAGTCAATTGAAAATCAATCTAAACCACCGATAATCATTGAAAAACGTAAAACAAGCGTAGCCAATTTGAAACAATTGTTTGAAAAGAAAATGACAGAAAATGATCATATTAAAGAATTGGAACCGGAATTGTTACCTGTACGGGAGAAAAAACGATTGTTTGAAAAGGCTATTCGAGAGGAAAATGAAGCCAAAGCTAAACAATATCGTAAAGTTGGACGTTTGCCTGGTACCTGGCCATTACCACCACCACCACAACCATCACTTCCGGAACATGAAAATGATTACCATCAAAGTCCAAAACGAATAAAAGAACATCTACAAAACGAATTCGGTGATGATGAACATGAAAAAATAATTAAGAAATTAGAAAAAAACATCGAAAATGTAGAAGATGAAGAAGAAGTGTCACTCATTTTCGATCAATCATCAGAGATTGTACAAGAAGTCTGTAAAACTTTTAAATCAATCGATGAAATCCATATGAATGATGATAATGAACAAGAACAAGTATCGGCAAAACAAGAAATAGATGACGATAATGTGGTTGATGTGGATGAAGAAGAAATAATGGAATTAACATTTACAGCCATCGATCATGAAGAGAATGAAAATTTTGATGATAATTTCCAAGAAATAACTGCCGATAATGACGATTCGCAAGATTCTAATTTGATTCATCGATCCTCGACACGAGTTCATCTTTCCATTTCAGATTCCGACATAACTGAAGATCGGTCATCATCAACATCATCATCAGTATCATTGCCACCGGAAAAGCCGCAACGATTATTTCTTTATGAACATGAACAAAACGATGATACATCTGAATCTGGAACTGAGGATAATGTTGAAGAAATAACGCCACAAATAAGGACCATCAGTTTTTATCGTGAACAACAACGAAAATTACGAGAAGAACAACAAATGGCTAAAATGAATAAGGATAAGCTTAGTGATGCAACTAAACAGGCGATTCATTTTCAACAGAATATCGATGTTGAACATGAAGATCGCGAACAATTTAGCCTTGATTGTCAATCCAAAATGATTGCGTTAAAAGATGAAATTAATGAACATGATCGTGTATTGAGTCAAGCAAACACGGCTTTAAATCTATCATTATCGATGGCCGAATTACGTAATTCAGATAGCCGTGTGGAAGCCGAACGATTATTGTTAGTTTCAAATGAAAAAATTGATGCATGTCGTTCGGAAATACATCGATTACAATTGATGATTGCAAATGCTGATCATTATATGCAACGAACAATTGAAAAGAATATCAGCACCGGTACCTTGTACATCGATCACATCAAACTACCGTTGTTGAATGAATTTATTCAAGAACGTGCCAAAGGCAAATTGAACAGTGTTTTTCATTTCATTTGTCTTGTTTGTGTTGGACCAAGTGTTTTTGTATCGAAATTGCTAGATACAGCTGCCAATCTTTCAAAATCCTATCTAGAATTTGATATGGGCCTAGCTATTGATTCATTATCTGAAGATTTCAAAGTAACCGTCAAGGTTTTTGCATTAGAATTGTCTTTGAAAGAATGTGGTGGCCATAAATATCGATTTGCAAATTCACCATTTAAAACTATTCGACGAAGATTGATGCATTCGAGTAGTTCGGCATCGACATCACCAGTGTATAAAAATTCACCAATCATCCAACGTAACAATCAACAGCAAAAAGCTCCGGCCAGTAATTTCCGATTAATTGGTTACGTTAAATTGACATTGCAAAATGTAAAAGCTAATGCAAATAAATTCTATCGATTGGATTCGGATTGCTTCATACCAATTATCGATAGTTATTTAACCATGAATGTTAGCATAAAAGTTGCACATGGGAATCATTTTCCTGGTTTTTATGATATTAAAGAAAAGGAGGATTCATTTTGGAATGTACGATATTTTCGTCTACATGGTGAACATCTTCGTTACTATCGTTTTGGTGAAGAGAAAAATGTTGATCAACCATTAGGTTTAATTAATCTAAAACATTGTATTAATCCAAAAGTGGAATTCTTAAAAGTTGAACATCGCCATTTATGTAGACGTTCAAATTCATTCGTATTGGTCATTGTTGATCCACCGGCCGTTTCGAATGCCAAAAAATTGATTACCGGTGGTACGATTACACGGATCGAACCTAAACTGTAAGTTTTTTTTAGAAATATTTTATTTTAATAACAAATTAAATTTCTGATGATTATTCATTTTTTATATTATTAGATATTACATATCATCACAATCGGAACCTGATTGTTTGAAATTTTGTTCATTATTGAATAAAATATTGCATAGTATTCGTATTTGGGAACGTGATGCCGTACAACCATATAGTCGAGAAGAATTTGATCGTCTTTTATCAAATATACAATAATAATTGAAACAAAACTTTTTTTTTATTCTTTCAAAATAATCTATACTTTGAACACATTTGATTTTGAACATTTAAAATATTTCATTCCTTTTTTTAAAAAAAAAAAACAAACATTTCGTGTTTATCAACATAATAATAATAATAATAAATAATATGACTTTATAAGTATATAATAATTGATAATGATGATTGAAAATTAAAATAATTTCAAAATAATATGATAAAAAATACTTTTTTTTTCGTAAAAAAAATGAAATAAAAAATTAATAATTTTCATCTAGATTTTTCTTTCATTAAAATGGTTTGTACATGTTCACCGTTTGTATCGAATTTTTCATGAATCGAATTCATATGATGATTATCATCATTGTTGTTGTCACCATTGATGATAATTTTTGAATGATGATGATGATGATCACCATTTGAAACATTTTCGTTTGACCATTTTTGATCATCATTGTTGAGATCAAAATAATTATTACCATTATGATTATCATTATCATCATCATCATCGGTTATGGATGGCCGCTTATGTTCCATTTTCAATATTGTTGGCATTTCAAACACTTCAAATTGAGGCATTGGTATGAAACCAAGTTTTACAACCATTTTTGAATGTAATAATAAACGTTGATCAAGATCATTTAGACGATTACCCGATGTTTGTTGTTGTTGTGCTTCTAATTGTACCATTGTACGGCGATAAAAATTCATTCGTTTTTCAATAGCACGACGATAATCCGGTTCATCATCTGAACGTTGTTTTTTCTTATTGGCTAAAATTTTTTCTATTGTTGTTCGATTATTTCCATTTGATAAATATCATACCGGATAATAGATATGATTTCAATTGTTGTAATTGTTGACTAGTTGATAATTTATTTTCTGCCATTCCATTTATTGATTCAACACCATTTTCTTCGGTTATTAGGGTGTTTGATTGTTCTTGCGATGGTTGTTGTAACGTTGGCAACGGTGGCGGTTGTCGTCTTCGCCGTCGTCGAACAGTCAGTATATAACGGCTACGTTTACATCGACGAGCTAAATCAATCGAACATAGAATAATTAATAATAATAAATTTATTTTAGTCTTTTTTTTAAAGTCAAATTCATTTTATTTCTTTCTAGATTTAATTGAAAAAACACACACACACACACATTTTAAACACGTAATAGAAAAATGAATAACAAAATTTTTTCCAAAATAAAACAAATCCAGAACATATCGGCAAATTTAAAATTTTTTTTTTAACGTCTTAGATCATCGTTATTCATAAATGAACTTTGAAATTCATAAATGGGAAAGAGAAAGGAAAATAAAAGAAAGAGTATGATTAGAATGTTTATATAATAATAATAATAATAGGCAGTAAGATTTTTAATAAATTTGAATGTCTGATTCGAATCAGGTGGAAATGGAATTATTTGAAGCTGAAATTTTGGAACTATCATTATCTATGGTTTTTTTAGCAGATGAATTCCATGAATCGATAGCATTGGATTGTGGATTATTATTATTAATATTACTACTACTGCTATGGTTGCTATAGCTATGTTCATTATGATTACCATCATATTGTTGATAGAGAAAATTATTTTTCGAACGATTTCTATGTTGTGATTTACTTTGCCGTGTACGACGCATTGATGCTCGTGTTCGTATATCGAATGATGTATTTTGCTGTATATCCGATGAAAGTGTTTCAGATTGATGATGAATTGGTATCATAAACGAACGTTTTGTTTGTTTCCGTTGCTGTTGTACATGTTGTCCATCTTTATGTTTTACATTATCATCTTTTTTAATCTTTCGCATAACTGCTTTTCGTAATGTTTTTATACGTCTCAATGAATTCATTGTTGCCGCTGCATTATCTTCAGCTGTTGATGATGATCTACGTTGTCTGTGTTGTGAAATTCTTGGTTTCTGTTCATCAATATCATCGGAATCATCAATTGATGATGAACTTGATGACGATGATGATGATGATGATGTTGAAGAAAATGAAACCGATGTACATTGTAGACGTTTTATAGTTTGTTTATTGTTGTTATTATTATTCAATGATAATGACGATGTTGATGATGATGGTTGTGGATTGATCATCATATTTGGATTATTATTACGATCACAACGTTGATATCTTAATTGTTGATATTTATGTTCAATATCTTTCATACGATATCTTAGATCAGTATAATATTGTAGGGCACGTTCTCTAATCTCTTCAGTATTTTTACGTGAACGTTTCGGTGATTTTGTATTTTTCTTCATTCTTTCATTATCTAGTTCCATTGGATCTTTTTTTTTATTCGAACGTGTTATACGAGGTTCCAAGATGATTGGTTTGTTAAAATCATCATCATCATCATCATCATCATCATTGTTTTCTTCTTCTTTTTCTTGATTATTATTTGAATATAATGAAGAATCTTCCGATAGATAATCAACAATTGCTGTAGGTTTTGCACGACGATTCAATCGATTTGCTTTATTAATGGTGGAAACATTATTATTATTATTATTATTTTGTCTTGATCCAAATCGAGTCATTCGACAATGGGTAGTGGTTTTCTTAGAAGATTTATTAGGTGTTGAACAATGACGATTATTTCGTAATGATGTTGTTTTGTTTGTTTTTGATTCTTCGAATACAACTTCGTCTTCATCATCATCGATTTCCTCATCGTTTTTACCATCATTATCATCATCTTCTTCATCATCAGAATCGGTATTAGATGATAACGAATCATCTACTTCATCTTCATCTGAATCGGTTTGTTCTTCGTCATCATCATCATCATCATCATTACTATCATTGATATCATGATATTTTCCCATTGCATAATCCTGTGGATAAATATCACGATAACGATATGTACGTGGAAATTCAATCAAATGATTACAACGAAATAGATCATCAACATCTGCATGACACATCCAGGTAACAAAATCATTCGAATTGATCAATTTGTTTGGAAATAATTCAAATTTTTTAAGCTGTTGTTCTTTGTTGATATTTTCATTCATTCGATTCATTTCATTCGGTGGTGATGATGATAGCTTTTGATTGGATAATTTATAAACAATTGAATTGATGGCAAATTTACGTTGTGCTGCAACAGTACGACGTATATGTACATCATCCAAATATTTTATATTCGATTTTTCTTCATCGCCATCACCAGCATCATCATCTTCGTGATGATATTCATTGCCTAAATTTCGATGATGATTATCATTAATCGACATTTTTATTTCAACATCATCATCATTATCATTATTATTGATATAATTTTCATCATCATCATTATCGTCGTCCTCATCGTCGTCATCATCGGATTTTGCTGCAACCATCTGATGACGGCGATTATTACTATCGATACATGAATCGATTGATGATGATCCACCATGTGACGTATGATGTTTACCATAATTCGATTTTCTATTACCAGAAACTGCATCTGGATATAATGGATAGAGATAGATAGACAGAGAGATAGATAGATAGAAAGATAGAAATGTAGTGTATATACAACAATTAAATCTAGTTTTAATGAAGTGAGAAGATATTTTCTTATTTTTTTGAAAAATCTGAATTTACAACTCAAACAAACAACACACACACACACAAATAGGATACGGAACAATCCCAATGATTTACGTTATCTGTGAAAATAACAGAAATGGACACTTACTTTTCTTATTATTAGTAATCGAATCATCCTCATTCGGTTTTTTTAATGTTCGAGATTTTCCATTTTGTCTACATATTTTATTTGATGAATCTTTACCATTCATCGTTGTTGTTGATGATGATGTACGAGAATTATTACCGTTCGATGATCGATTAGTTTTTTTACTCTTCATTCGATTATTATTCGTAGTGGTTTGTGTTTGATTTTTAACCGATTTACAACCACTATTGTTAATTCGATTTTTCTTTTTCGATGCTGATGATATTGAATTATTTTGGCTACTCTTCGATTGTTGACTTTGTCTTGGACCCATTTCGGTATCACTACTGATCGAATGAGTTGTTCCTGTTGCTGTTGTATAATCACTACTATTACTACAATCGTCTTCGTCTTGATCACCACTACTGTTATCTTCTTCTTCCGTATCCGTATATTGATCGTGATTTCGTTGTCGTTGCCTTTGTAATTGTACACTAATTCTTGCCGCTTCATCCACTAGACTTGCTTCCAATGCTTTTTGTAATGCACGTTCCTCATTCCAATGATCAAGATTATCATTTAGATATACCTGTTTTCATGAATAAAAATAAAAAAATTAATTTAAATAATTCATCAATCGACAATCTAATCTAATTTTGTTTGGTTAATTTTTGGATTTATACTACTTTAGCTCTTTGAGCTGCTAAACGTTTTGGCCGCTGTTGTTGTTGTTGTTGAGAACTAGATTCTTCTGATGAATCAAGCATTGATAAAGATTTGGAAGACATTTTGGATTCTGACTTGTTGGTGGTTGAGAGAATCTTCACTTGCTTAGAACATCATATACATAAAATATGGCAACAAATATATAATTCGGAATGATGGCACACACACAAAGAGAGATCACAGATTTAGATGAGTAAAATGATATAATCATAAATTCGAATTCAATAAAAAATGAAATTCTTGATCAAAGTTTCAATTTATATTTTCAACAATAAGGAAAACAAAATCAGCATGTTATTCATTCTTTTTTTTACTTTCTTTGTTCTATATTTTTGTTTTTTTTCAGGGATCTAGCTGCAAGTAGCAGCAAAACACAGTAGAAGTCAGCAGTCATAGCTTGCTTGCTAACTTATTTGTTCTTTGTGGACAAAATCTAGCTTGTTGGTAGAGGGGGTGTACAATGTGTGTGTGTGTATATATATTATGAATGGGGATGCAAAAGATTTGAACAAAAAAGTTACTTACCCTCTGTGTATGTATTCATTCAGTTTTTTTTCTCATGTGAAAAGCCAACGACCAATAACCAATAAAGCCAAGCTACTACCACCACAACTACTACCACCACCATCACCTCACCACCAGGTTTTATACACTCCTCCTCCTATTCGTTATCGTAAATTTTTTCCAACTTGGGTTTAGCCACGATGGCGGGTGTGTTCATAACTTTAGGTTGGGTTCACTTCACACATTTATTGTTTATTACGTATGGTCGCAAATATTGTTTGGAAGCCTATTTTTTTTTAATATATGTAATGAAGATTTGATACAATATTGTTGGATTGATGTCACACAATGTTACGTAAACAGAATTCTGTACCGACAGAGGTCGTAATAAAATGACACACACACACATTAACAAACAAACACACAGCACAATGAATGATGAATCGATTTAAATTTATATAAAGCTATATAAAATAATAGGCATGCCACGCAAGCTATTGCACTGATCGACACATATTTTCCAAAAAAAAAAAAAAATTATTTAAATCGGGTCTCGTTTCGAAAAACACACACAAGGCGCGAATGTTTGGATCATAGACACACACACACAAACAACAAAGAACATGAATATGGTTCCATTTATTATTATGAAACGTTTTCATTCAAAAAAAAAAAAAACAAACATTCGAACAAATTTCGTCTGATTTTGAAACATAATATCAGCATTCTTAATTCTATGATGACGATCTGTTCATAATGATGATCAAAGAATGAATGAAGACTAGATGATTGTTAAAATTTGTAATTGTGATGATGAAAAAAAAAATTTTATTTTGTTTTGTTTTGTTATTATTCTTTCATTTTGAGGTCGTCGCCTTGGTTGTAGTTGTGGTGGTGGTAGTTATTGTATATGATGGCGACGGTTACAGGTCGATTACTGTGTATCTCTTTTTCGTTTTTTTTTTTTTTTTGTTGATGATTATGGTGGTGGTGGATACCGATAGATTCATTATATTTCGTATCGAAATGACTCCCTCGTATAGTTCCTAAAATATTATTATTATCATTGAAATAAAATCAGGTTTTTTTCCTATTTATTGTTCGTTCGTATTATTTATTTGCCTCTCTCTAACTCTAACTCTCACTCTTTCTCTTTTGCTTTATTTCTTCAAATATTAAAAATGCGCCTGATCCGACCAAAAACAGGACAAAAAAAAACCCAAAGGCTCCATATAGCCGTTTTTCCTACATTAAACATCAAAATGTATATTTTAGATAGGGTGAGCCTAATAATAATTTCCTAGCCATCATTCTCTCATCATCATTAACATCAAAATCTTAGCAAAAGAGACTACTGCCACCACCACCATCATCATGATGGATGAATAGATGGATGGATGGAATATCCGAATGTCAATGACCGCATGATCAAAATGTTTTGAATGAATGAAACATGTTATGTTGTAAGCATACACACACACACACAAACACAAAAAAACAGCAAAATTCAAATGAATATTCTTTTTTGGATTCTATTTGAAAAAAGAGAATTTTTTTTTTGTACATAAGAATTTTTCAATACACATTCTCATATTTTTCTTTCATCAGTATTAATACAAAAAAAAGGATGTTCAACAACAAATATCACATGGGAAAAAAAACATTTGTCGATCAATATTTTGATTAATTGATGATAATGAGAGAATGGAAACATTTGATATATTCCATTTGTTTGTTTTGTTTTTGACAAATATTTTTCTTTTTGCATTTTTCATTCATTGGAGATCATCATTATCAAGTAGATCATCAAATTTATTAAAAAAATCCTGATGTATTAATTTGGCCATCAATTGTTGTCGTTGTGATGTTGGTATATTACCACCACCACCGCCAATACAACCACTATCGGGACCCATAAGAATTCCATCATCCCAATGTGACGCTAATAATGATCGTGGTTGTGAACAATTCATATGTGACATCATCATTGGACTATAAAGACCACCGCCAATATTACCACCATTTCCAGGATCAGTATCAATATCCATATAGGAATCATTAAATAAATCATCACTATTATCATCAATTAAATCAATTGGACGATCATCACCACGTATGGTCATTATTAATGGATTTTGATTACCACCACCAACACTACTGCCATTCATTGATTGATGTCGATTTCCATCATTATTTGATCCATTGGTCAATTTGATAGATTTTCCACCATTGGCCATCGGTTGACCACCACTGTTGTTGTCCATTGTCTGATTGTTACAATCTTCTTTTTCAGTTTGCTTCAGATCCAAACGTTTAGCTTGTACTGTTGTGGTAGATTCTTCTTCTTTTTCTTCTTCGAAAACGTCGCTTGAATTTCGAGATCGTTTTCGACTATTAATTTCGTTGGCCACTATTTTTGATTGTTAATTAATAAATTAAAAAAAAAATTTCGCAACAAATTGACACAATTTTCGATCTAATTTTTTATCATCAAATCAATGTGTGAGTGTGCATTGAACAAAAACAAAACAAAGCCTTCAACAACAGTAAAAAAAAAGTATTCGAAGCCGTTCATAAACACTAGTACCAAATTTGAAAAACAAAAATAGATTGAATTCAATCAAAAACAAAACAGATTTTATTTAAATTTATTTTATTTTTTTCCTTAGGAATTTCTAATAAAGATTAAATGGATCCCGATTAACGATGGAAAATGTTGAAACTGTGGCAGAATATAATTAAAATTTTGATTATGATTATTAATAAATTATGATCCAATCATCATCATCATCATCAATACTTACAATATCCTAAACCTTGACAGAATAGAATAAGTTTATTCGTCAATAAATCGGTTGCCTCATCCAATATTGATGCACAATTTGCTGCATTCCATCTGGTAACAATTTTTTTATCCATTAATATTTGCATTTCATCAGCCATTTGTTGTAATGTAGGATATGAACCGGCAACAATCAATGATGGTACGACTAAGTTATTTTTAATCTTTGTGGCGATGTTCGAACGTCTTTGATGAACGAAAAAAAAAACAAACAAAAAAATAAAATAAAAACAAATAATAATAATAAATTCCGTTCCATACTTAAGATAAGCTCGAATAAATGGTCGTAAATTTTTTGGATTAATTCTTTTATGTAGCTGTTCAAGATATTGTTTAATCGATTGTTCAGTATCCAGATCTTTTTTTGCATTCAATGTCTAATATTTGAATAAATGACAATCATTAAAGTGAAAAGATGAATTATGAAACAAATCAAATGGCTAAATATATAGTGGAAAATTTATTTACCAAACCAAATTTATGATGAATAAGAAAATTATCTGTTGTCGTATTCATACCAAACACACGTAATCGCCATAGATTATATTTATCTTCAAAATATGTTAATATATGGTTGTCGACTGTTGCACGGCAATGTATCAATATATTACCCATAACACGATCTGGATGATTCATCTAATTGGATTTTTTTTGAAAATTATGAATTTTTTATTTCATATACTTTAATACTTACAGCCATACGTAATAAAATATTTGCACCGGCACCTTCACCAAATGTTAAACATGATTCAATATTAAAATAATCCAATATCTGTACTAAATCTTCACTAATCTGATCAAATGTTGGAAAATCAAAATATGGTGGTAAATCGATTGCATCATATTCTTGGCCAGGCATATCAACATGTATCCATATTGATCGTTGTTTAACACGTGCCATACATGGATGTTCCAATAATTTATGGAAATCTTCATCTAAATTTGTCATTGATGATGATGGCAATGATACAGTTTTTTTTTTTGTTGATTTTCAAAATCAAAATTTATTAATAAATTTCAAGAAAAAAAAGAAACAAACATACGATTAGTGCCTAGATCATGTACAGTAAGGAAGACCAATGAAGATGGTTGCAAATTATCAATATCGCCTTTGACAAATACATTCAGATAGCCACAGATATCGGTTTTGATTTCAAATTGCTTCAAATCCAAAATTAAAATAAAAAAAGTAATCAAGAAAAAAAGGAAATTATATTATGATTATGATGAAATCTGAAATTCAGATCAAAAAACAAGTAGTTATTCGATTATTCAATTAGATAATGATGCAAATTAAATTTTAAAAAAAATAAAATGCTATATTGAAATGAACTTTGGACAAAAAATGAGAAAAAAAATATAAACAAACAAATTCCATAAGCTGATCTTCATCCTGTGTTTCAGCATCACCACGATATGCTTTACCACGACGATTCATATTTTTTTGAAAAATATTCTTTTTTACTAGAAATTCTGGGATTGGAAAAAATTGTCTCGATAAAAATCGACATAGGCCAATCACTACAATAATAACACTAATAATATCATTTGACTTTCAGCAAAAGAAAATTTTCAATTTGTTTTCAGTTTGTCCATGACAGCCAAAAAAACAAAAAACAAAAATCAATTCGAATCGAATCAAATCGATGATGATGGAACAAAAATAACTTAAAATAAATATATAAAATCTGCTATGTCATGATCAAGTGTGCGTGTGTTTGTGTGAGATTCACGAAAACTTTAATTGATTTTTTATTATTGTTTTTTTTGTTGTTTATTTCACGTTTTTTTCTTCATTTGATCTCATTGATCTAATCGGTTTTTTTCCAGCAGTTATTTCTACACACACACATTACACTTGAAACTTGAATTTCAAATGTGTTGCCCATCAAAAAAAAAAAAAAAATATAAATAAACAGACGACAACACCTAATGATTGTTTCATTTATCGTGATTATCTTTAGAATGAATCAATTCATTATAATAATAATAATAATCTCATGTAAATGATAGCATGTATCGGTGTTTGTAAGTGTTCCATGTCAGAAAAAAAAACACGTGATAATCTCTCTTATTTGCTTTCAGAAAAAAATGACTATCAATTTCCAAAAGTAGCAATGATGTGTAATGGTACATAGACCTTATACAGGTTTATCCCTAAAGTTAGATATTATCCAATAATGGTGTTTAAGATTTGAAAAAAATGAGGCCCATAATGGCTGTTTACAAATAAATTGTGATGTTAAATAAATAGACACACAAGCAACATGATTATCCAAGCCAAAAAAAAACAACAAAATCAACAACAACAACAACAACAACAACGACATCATCATCGTCATCATCAGATTGGATAATAACAATTTCATTTTTTATATATGGATACAAACATTGTATGTTTTCAATGATAGACTTGCCGATGATGATGATGATGATGATGATGATGATGATGATGATGATGATGATGATAATGATAGTCTTACTAAGCAGAGATCATTTGTTGTTGTTGTTGTTCAATTCATTCGAATGAACAAATTATGTCATGGCTGATTTTTGATGTGATGATAATGAATGGAACAAAAATTTTTCCTTTTGACACAAACGTTATCATCTGATCAATGTTAATGTGTGCGTGTGTGTGTTTTTTCGTTGACAAAAAAAACTGAAATCCAATCGGATGGGTTCCATTTCGAAATTTTTTTTTTTGTTTGGATTGATGTCGAATTATGCAATTCGAATGTCAACATTCACAAATACATATTTGAATATCTATTTAGGGACTAGGAGTAGTAGTCCTTGAATGGCATTTTTTTCTTGTTTTTTTTTGTTTCTCTCTTTATCTGTCTCCTGGAAATTTTCTCTTTTTTATTCTTCGAGATTTGACGAGATGATTTCGATCCAAGAACCAATAAAAAGACCATCGTTTCGATGATGAAAACGATGATTATTCCATGTTTTAGTTCGTTTCGTTTCATTTTGAATTGTTATTTTGTGTGAATTTTTCTTTGCTTTATCTTTTGATTAGTGTGATCCCTAAAAACAACAAAGATGTCTAAATATATCATTACCATTGTTTGTATTGTAGCCATCATTCAATTGGCTACAGCCATATTCGATGATGATCATGAACCACATGTTGTTATACATAAAGTTGGTTATCCAGTTCATATTGTACATAAAGTTCCATATAAAGTTCCCGTTTATGTTCCGGTAAAATTACCGCCAAAAGTTATTGTGGAAAAAGTTGCCGTAAAAGTTCCGGTAGCTATTCCTGTAAAAATTCCAGTTAAAGTTGGTGTTCCATATCCAGTTAAAGTACCAGTTCCGTATAAAGTTCCTGTTTATATTGAAAAATATGAAAGCTATGGTGGTCATGGTGGTTATGACAAGTAAATTTTTTTTTTCGTATCGCATTATGTTTAAAAAAACTAACAAAATTCAAATTTTTTTTCCCAGATATTAGAACAAAGATTTCAAATTCCAATTTCAAATTCAAATTGTGGATTACCTCACAACGAACCTGGACCTGAATCTGGACCTGACCTGATAATCATTTTGTGTAATTTATTTAAAATTTTATTTTTTTTTCATTTTTGGAATTTTTTCTTTGTATTTTTTATTATTATTATTCGAAAAGAAATGTTAGTTGACACAGAAGAAAAAACAACAGAAAAGAAAAGAAATACAGTTGCTGGTTAGATATACAATAATAAATATAAATATATAAATAAAAAGAAAGATTTGTTCTTTTTTTTTGTTGCATTTATGAAGAAAGAAATTCCGTAACTCGAACCTGAAACGGTGAACCAGGTATATCCGTTTCGGCTATTTTAACCTGTATAATATATGTACCGGGTGATGTTGGTTTATAACGGATGGTAAATGTACCATTTTCATTATCAATTATAGATAGGTTGGCTGCAGCTCTTTCCGGTCCTTTCACATGTACTTTAAGATTTCCTAATGGTGGTTGTACCATACTACAATCGACAACGAATTGATTATAGGTAAATGCTTTGCCTAATTCATATCCACGACCCATGACGATAACCTGAATGGAAAAAAATTTTTTCATTTCATTCTCAATGTCATCAATCAATAAATTAAATTAACAACAAACCTTTTCCAATAGTTTACTTATATCCAAACATTCACCGGCTACATCATATTCATATGGTGATCCGGATAATTTTTTACCTTGACATTTAACAGTTAATTTATGTTTACCAGGTTTTGTTGGCACAAAATAACCGACAATTGTTCGTTCATCTATATCGGGTTCAGCAATAGCTGTTGACCATAGTACTTCGGGTTTATTATTTGGTCCATCCACTGTACATGTTAATGAACGTTTCAATACGGATTTATCGACTGATTCATCATCACTACGTATTAATATTAGACATTTTTTTCCGGTTGTTGGCTTTTTACCCGAATTTGGATCTAAAAATTTTCCAAATACTTTTATCTTGTTAATATCGATGGCCATCTGCATTCATGAATGAAAAAAAAAATTTAATTTGATTTGATTAATCGAAAATCGATTTACAAAAATGGAAAAATTCAATTTGTTTTTGCAATTACAATATACAATATACAATGTTTTTTTTTTCCTGGAACAAAACTGGAAACTGTATGTTGAAATGTTATTTCCATGAAATCATGTATATTTGGTCACGATTTTCATTTTTTTTTTCATTTGAATAAACTTACCTCGTTGGCTGAAATATTGTGAATGGAAGTTTTTCAAAAAAAAAAAAAAAATTTCCAAAGTTTTAAAAATTGAAAAAGGAACTTCACACTGCTGCTGCTGATGCTATTGTTGTTGATTGACTATTTGTCTAATTTTGTTAAGTTTAAATCAATCAAGAATTCTTGATGATTATAAAGGATGGATGATTGTTTGTCGTTTGAATTGAAATGATAATAAAAATAATAATAATTTTTGATGAACCGACAAATTTGCCAAAGTTGTTGTTGTTGTTGTTGTTGTTTTTGTCTATTCGACGTTGATGTTTGCCGATGTTGGTGATGGCGATGTTATTTTTGAAAAAACCGCAAAATGAAAACGATTTGTTTGCGGTTTTTTTCTGTTTAATGGTTATATGGTTTTTGTCGTTGGCGTAGTAGATACAAAAACAAACAACCAAACTTCAGTATCGAAATAAGAATCACAACAATCTATTCATTCAAATATTTCGACGATAACAACAACTATAATAGAATCTGTTAAGATTCTGTATATATTTTCTTTTTTCATATCTTCGTTGTTATTCTTTCTATATATTTCATCTTTTAGTTTTTTTTTATTCTATCTGTTTGTTTGTTTGTTTTTTTTTTTTTTTTTTGGTTGTTTTGGTTAAAAACGATAACGGTAATGGTAATGGGAACGAACGAACGAGGCTATAGAATCATAACTTAGAGAAACAAAAAAAAACCAGAAAATACACATAAAAAATTTGCCAACAATTTTCATCATCATCATCATCATCACCATGAACAAACATCATCATTGATGATAATTTTTGTAATGCATTTTGAAAAAAAAACTAAAACTTGATCAAGATGAAGTAGTATTTGAACGGATGAATAAATGAATACAGATTCTATCCCGAATTTTTTTTGTATATATAAGTTAGCATCCATTTTTTTGGTATAAATAATTTCAGCTGGTTTTTTTTATTGAAAATTTTATTTACAAATTTTGCGCGCGCAATTTCATTTCAATATATAAAAAAATTGTTCGATGAATCAAATGTTTCGAATGAAATACAATTAATCGATTCTAATTCTACCCATACATGCCATATGAATCTAATTTGACAATTGTGTTCAAATAACATTCGAAAATAATAATTAATGAGTCAATAAACGGTATAAAAATTTTATTTTTTAAAACAAAAAAAATGAGCCCATTTTTTTCTCGCCATATCATCATCATCATCATCATCTATTTTGGCAACCTTTTTTGAATGATGAATGTATAATGATAATAATGATTATTATTCTGTTTAGCATGTATAAGCCATGTATACATTTATTTTTAAGAATGTCTACGATGCTAAATAAAGTCACATTTGTATGCTAACGATGATGATGAGTATGAAGACGAAGCTGTTATTATTATTATTGTTGTTGTTGTCAAGCCTAAAATTTTTACCAGTCATACCCAAATACGGATTAACCTGGAGAACATTTTCTCTACAAATAACCTATAAATTCTGCCATTCTTCAATTGTGATCCATAAATCAATCTGTAAATGAGCAAATTCTTATTCTCTTTTTGATGATCAATACAACATCGTCACTTTGATTTGGCCTCCATCTTACAAAACTAACTGTTATTTTTGGTGGATGATGATCGAAAAAAAAGATTATTCAGTTTTTAATTTCTATTATTCGGTTGACTTGAAAAACGATGCATTTGATGTTTGTTAATGCTACTGATGATCAGAATAAGAAGCCAATTCATTATTGCATGAAAATGAATTTATTTTTAGACAGATCGAAATTTTTTTTTTTACAAGAATATAGTCAACAACAAACAGAAAACAGAAAAAAACGCGACGGCGTAGCACAGAATAATTTATGCAAGAATTATATTCTTTGACTATGATGGATGCAACATCTATGTCAATCATGAAACATTCTGTATCTTTGTAGTTTGTGAACAATTCTTTTTTATTCATTTAGTTTTCAGTATTTGTTGGTTGGGTGAGTATTCCATCATCCACATCATCATTGTTTTACATTTAAAATTCTGAAACTTTGTCAATCTTTTTTTCTTTTTCATTTTTGTTCGTTTCTGAAACTGTTTAGTTACGTTCTGTTTTTTCGTTGTTTTTGTTTGTTTGTTTGTTTGTATTGTTATTATTTTAAATAACATTTGAATCAACATGAGTATCTCGGCACACGGTGGTGGTCTCGTTAACGGCATTGCCGGTATGGAGAATAAATTTACCGTTTTCACATCGGGTAAACCGGTTTCCGGTTTAACTGTTGCTTTTGAAGGTAAATAATTGATTTTCATTTTGAAAATTTCTAATTCAATTTTTTTTTCACCATCACAACAACAGGTCCAACAAAACCGGAAATAAATTTTAATTCAACCAAAGATGGTTCAGTAGATGTTGGTTATACACCAAAAGCTGGTGGTCAATATAAAATTCATATTAAGTATGAAGGAAAAGAAATTGTTGGTTCACCATTCAAATGTAATATTTCTGGTGATGAAGCTACACATCGAAAATTGACAGAAAAAGTTAAAGTTGGTGGACCGAATATTAATGCCGGTAAAGTGAATCAAGATAATCAATTAACAATCGATTGTAAAGAAGCGGGCATTACCGGTGGTATTAGTTTCGCAATGGAAGGTCCAGCCAAAGTTGAGGTTAGCTTCCGTAATAATAATGATGGTACCATAACGGTTATCTATAAACCACCAACACCGGGTGATTATAAACTTCATCTTAAATTTAATGATATTCATTTGCCCGGAAGTCCATATCCGATTGTTGTAGCTGCCTGAAAAAAAATTGATTTTCAATTCAACTCAATCAATCAACAAAAACTAAAAACAAAATTCAATCCATTCTATCTCTATTGTGTGTATGTGTTTGTGTAATGAACAACATTTCTGGTCCAAAAAAACCAAAACACAAAAATGAAAAAAATCTTCCGAAAAAAAAACTCAAAACAACGCCCACATTAAATAACATTTATTTTATTCGACGATTAAATTATATCTAGAAAATATCTACATTAAAAACTCCTAAATGAATTGTGAGTGTGGGCTAAAAATAACCAACCGAATATTACACAGTTGCAATCATTTAAAATCAAATAAAAACTGATTGTTGTCAATGTCATCAACATAAATAAGTAAAAAATGTAATGACGTCAACAGTTGTCATCAAAAAAAAAAAAAAAAACGCACCGATCGTTAACAAGCTTCAACAAACAAATAGTCCACCCATAAAATAACAATATTTTTAGGCCAGACATCTCCAAACACACTACAATACTGTTGATTTCTACTGCTCAACTTGACTCAAATTGTCATTTCAAATTTTTGACAAAATTTCAATGTTTTTCCAATAAATCAATCAATCAATACATTTTAATAAAATATAATAAAATGAATGATGATGATATGATGTACTTTTTTTCATACACAATTTTCAATCAGATTCGATGCCCATGTCACGCACATAATTTTTCGACAATGAGAGAGTTGTAATTTGAATCATTCGATTTGGATTTGGACATTCGTGACAATCATCACAATCATTTTAGCTCCATTGATGTATATATATAATGATGATGCATAATGGATAACAAATCGATTGATTGATCGAATTGATTCAATTTATTGACTTGATTTGAACAATAATGTTGTCATCATTATTGATTTTTACAATATTCTCGACAACCGTTTGGCCATCATCATCATCATCATCATCATCATCATCATCAACATTAACATGTACGGAAACAAATCTAGCTAATGCTGATCTATGTGGTGAAAAATTATTCTTTGTAGGTAAAAATTCTCGACCATTTCCGGTGAATGAAACAGAATTAAATGATTATTGTAATGAAACAATTCAGTTGATAAAATGTGTAAGAAAATTCACTGAACAATGTGCAAAAAATTCGGAACAAAAACAATTAGCCAATGTTATGCTTTATACGGTACGTTCATTACATCGTTCGACTTGTGGTTCAAAAACGAAACGTTTACAATTATTACACATGTCATCATGTGTAAATTCTTTACGAAAACAATCATCACATTGTATGAATCAAATGTTGATACGTTTTGGTCAGGCATTAGGTTTGCAACAGCAAAATAATCGAATACCATATGGATGTTGGTAAGGTTTTTTTTTCGATGTTATTGTAATTCGCATCATTCGAAAAAACTCAAATATTTGTTTCTTCATTTTTCAAGTTCATTTCATCGGATGAAATCTTGTGTATTGGAACATGCAGAACGACAACCAAAATATTGTGATTCAAAATCGATCGAATATTTTGATCAATACATATCGAATATGGCTGGAAATACATTACAATTGATGTGTTCGGATTATGATGGTGATTCGGATCGTTGTCAACGAATCAATCGACTTTCATACGATATATCCAAAATAATTTTACCGAAATCTATACTTAAAGCATTTGGAAATCTTCTTCTTCTTTCATCGGATTTTCAAACTGTTTGATTTCAATATAAATAAATAAATAACTTTTTAACAAAATATTGGAAAAAATATTATTCCCGCTCACCATCGACAGATGGCAGTAATGTTTCGATTTTTTATGCTCCAAATCTTAAACCACGAATATTCTGATGTTCCAACATAGAAAATGATTCTTAGTGGTAGTGGTTCTGAAACTGCTTTGGTACCATCGACTATTGGTTTAGTTCCGTTGAGTTTTTTTTCTCTTGTTACATGTTTACAAAGGCAAGAATAATAATAAATAAAAAAAATTCGTTGTGTATTCAAATATTAGTATCTCTTTTTTTTAGTTTTCGAATCCTTTTCATCCGGTGGAACAATATCGGGTCCTACTCGATATTTGATTTGACCATCATCATGAAATCGGGTGTTCAATTATATTTGGAACAATTATGGACACGTATGAATCAGACATATTTTCGTCGAACGTCAACACGATTACCATCATGTATTTATTACATTATCACACCGATAGCTAATCTATATTTTTATTATAATTATTTTGATGAATTTTCAGGTATGACATTACAATCATGATTGTTAATAACGAATAAATTCACAATATTCTTGTTTGTAGATCCAAAACTTCGTGAATGGCCATTAATGGGGTCGATCATTTGGCCATTAATAATTGTAATCATATATTTAACCATTGTTTATCATGGTTATCAATGGCTCAAAAATGGAAATGATTCATCATCACCATCTTCGGTTCAACGTTGGATATTGAAAGCTTTATCTGCATCGAATAATCAAAATTCTTTAGGTGGTGGTCGTAGTCATCACAAAACTCATCATCATCACCATCACCATCATCATCATCATCATCATCATCATGGTAAAGGGCACAGAGGACATAGTATCAGTAATAGTATTGGAATTGGAACTTTTGATACTATTCCAGTGACTCAGACTATATGGTTTTCAGCATTTATTATTGTTTATAATCTTAGTATGGCATCATTGAATGCATGGATTGCCTATGAGGTTTGTTTAATTTTGTTTTTGGTTTGTTTAATTGATTATCTTTATTATTTTCAATCAAAGTTGGTTTATTGTGCATGGAAATCAGATTATAATTTTCTTTGCCAATTAGTATATATCGGTACGGATGATCCATATGAAACAAGGGTAAGTGTATACGATTTTACCGTTGGTTGTTTATTTGAATTCAAATTTTTTCTTAATTTTGAATATTTTATCAAATTAGATTGCCATTGCAATTTGGTGGTATTTTATATCGAAAGCAATCGAATTGATCGATACATTATTAATAATAATCAAACGCAAAGCCAATCAGCTTACATTTTTACATATCTATCATCATTCAACAATGTTTATTGTTTGGTGGGTCGGTGCAAAATTTGTGCCCGGTGGATCAGCAGTTACCGGTGCATTAGTCAATTGTATTGTACATGTACTTATGTATAGCTATTATGCCTTAGCATCATTCGGTCAACGTTTGCAGCCATATTTATGGTGGAAAAAATATTTGACAATCATACAATTGGTAAGTATCAATAATATATGAATTGAATAATTTAATTTATATTCACTATTCAATCATTCCATTCAATTATGTAGATACAATTTACAATGGGTGTTACATTAGGCTTAAATTCAATAATTACCGGTTGCCCATTTACACGTTGGATGCAATATGTATTTGTTTGTTATGCATTTTCATTTCTAATTTTATTCGGCAATTTTTATCGTAAAACATATACACAATCAATTCGTAGTGGTGGAAAAAAATCTAAATCTACAACAACAACAACAACGACAACAACTAATTCTTCATCAAATGATAATGTAAAAAATGATCTTCCAACAATAATGGATAATAATGGCTTTAAATCCAACGAATTATTATTCGAAAAAAATCAACTACAAAAATCCATTCGTAATAATTGTAAATTATCACAACGGAAACGAAATAAGAAACAACAACAATCATCAAATAAAAAACGAAACGAATAATTAATTGTGATAGTGATATATTTACATAGGAAGATAGATATATATGCTTAATGAATTTGTTTTTGTTGGCTATAGTGTTTGTATTGACCAGTGTGTTCTAATTTTACAAAGGAAAATAAACAAAACTAAGCATATTTATTACACATACACACACACACACACACATGAATTTCTTATTTGATTTTTTTTTTGCAAATAAATTGATAAAATTTTGAAAAAAAAATTTCACATCTTTGAATCCAATAGTTCAATGGTGGGTTATTGAACAAAATTCATCATCGATTATGAATGAAACGATTCGTTGAGCATGACGTATTTTTTTCACATCAGATCATCATGATGATTATAATTCTGGACGATTTATAAAATATAAAAACAGTGATAGGATCTTGATGAAATCTAAAGAACATTAGATTTTGAAGGATAACTAGACTGAGATCTTTTTTTTGGTTGATAATTAAAAAAAAAACCAGAGAATCAACATTAGCCACTTGAGTCAAATGTTTGATGATGATGTGAACATCCTTTAGAGCGTAACACACATACACATCTAATGGTTGAATAATGAAAATTACAATCAAGTAAATTCACAATCTTTTTTTTTGGCAAATGATGATGATTGAAGGAATAGAAAAAAAAATTTGTCACAAAAAAAAGAATAAGGATGCGCTTCAAAAGTAATGGGGAGTGAATGAAGAAAAATGAATATAAAGTTCAAACAAAATAAAGAAAAAGTGATGCTTCAAGGATTACATTAATTGCTTGAATTTTTGAGATGAATTATTATTGTCTTTTCTACCCTATCTCCCTTTATATGTGGATGTGTCGAAAAAACCGGTCTCAAAAGAGCTGACTTTCTTTTCTTTTTCCTTTTTTTTTCTTCTTCTTCTTCTTTGACATCTTTGATAGCATCGAACCTTATCGAGTTGACAATATATAATATAATAATAATTTAAGCATCATCTTATGATGAACTTTTGTAATGATATGGAACAATTCACATTCAAATTTGTTGAATGAACAAAAATCATTTGCATCATCAAAATGAACTTTGTTGACCATTATTGTTTAATTGTTACATTTATCATTTAATGTAATGGATGTTTATCGAAATGTGAGTGAAAGTTTTCATCATCATCATTGTACGCCCAGAATCTTTCATCATTTTGATTGTCATTTAAGATCTAGATGATGATGATGATATAATAAATTGCTAGAGATGTGTGATTTGCATACGTGATCATCATCATCACCATTTGGATGATGATAATTTCGAATGTACGTGATGTAAATGAATTTTAATTTGTTGAAAAAAAATAATTTAGAAAAAAAATTGAATTCTTTTCTTCCATTGAATTAAATGTAATGCTATGATCTGTTTAGCATCGATCATTTCTTTTTTTTTGTTGTTGTTGTAAGAATCGTATTTCTTTCCCTTCATCATCATCATCATCATCATCATCGGTAGAATTGTTTCTTTTATTTTCTTATCGTCATTGCATAATAACAAGGCCAATGAGCAATTGATGGATACGGTCCAATGAAAAAATTGAAATTACAATGAATGATGCGCATCCATGCATCGAATTTAAACAAAAAAAAAGAAAAGAAAAAAAGAAAACTTGCCTGGTCACCGGTTTGTTTTGTGGCCACAAACATGATGATATGATCATCCGCATCATTATTCATTATTTATAATTTAAATAATTTTATTAAAAAAAAAAATTTAATTCAATTTAATAAAAAAAAACACTTTCAATGTCGAATACGAAACAACATGGTGGCCAAACACACACACATTCGAATGCAAATATGTAATACTTATTTACTGGTTTACACAAACAAAAGAAAAAAATTTTCGGACGTGATGACCATTCATATATTTATTATAACTCGTGAATAACGTTCATTCATAAGACAAAATTCAAATTTGAATTCGTAAAAAAATTAGTCCATTCATTTTAATTTCGTTTACTTTCTTTTTTTTCTTAAAAAAAAAATCTGATGATTGTTTCTTCACATTGTAAAAATCATTTGCAATCAGATGATGATAATGATTATGCTCCAAGATTTTTGTTTGTTGTAAATTAAATTTTTTTTGAATTCAACAGCGTGAAACATTGTTACGAAAATTACGAAACAACAAACGCCCAAATACATATATGTGTGTGTTAGGAATGTTTCAATCTACTTCCGATTTTAGTTCTTGTGATCATCAAAAATTCTTCATCACATTTTTGATGAAATTTTTTCTTCCCCATACGTTAATACCTATGTAAATTTTTTCTTTAAATTTTTTAATCTATAATACTTTGAGGTCAAATCATGATGATGATGATGATGATGAATATCTGTGAATCTATTGTATATTGATAAATGTGAGGTGAACCGTAAACAATAATTCCAACCATTATTGTCGTTGATGATGATGTTGAGCAATGATCTTCATGATCATCCTCATCATCATCGTCATCGTCATTCAAAGACTGTTGATGATGATGATGATGATATGATACCTGGTAAGTAACAAAAAAGGTCAAATAAGATCATAGCTGTATCAGCCTATCTCTTCGTTTTTTTTTCTCTCTCGGGCTCTTGAACCAATTATGATGATGGTCCTTTGAGTCTCTCATCATCATCATCTAATTCATCCATGCATCCGATCTATCCAAAGAGAATTATTAGAACGATAGTGACTGAATGAGTGAGAGAAAAAGATGAAAAGACCGACCAAATAAATATTGTGATGGATGGATGGATGCATAAATGTATATATATATATGATGGTGAATGATGTCAACAACGTCAACAAAACATAGAGCGTTATGTGAACGCATCGAACCATTCCTAATGATCGAACATCATCATCATCTCAACTCTTGAATATAATATGGACGCCTGAATTTATTTCTCTTTTTTTTCTCAATTTTTATCCATTTGGAGTTTTGTTTGTATGCGATGCCAAATTATCAGATACACACACACACACACACACACATTGAGAGAAGAATAAGAAGAAGAAGAAGAATAGAAAGAGATAGATGAAAAATAAACAGTACCAGTGGCTACCATTCATAGGTCCGCTTAGTATTTTCATCATTTTTGATGATGATGATCATCATCATAAAATGAAGATCAGTATCATTTATCAATCAAATAATGACACCATCATCATAATCATTACGATTCTTTTTTTCCCTATCTTTTTTTTAGTTTATTCAGGTGATGATGATGATGATGATGATGCATGATAGCTTGGAGCATCAATGTTCATAAACAAAAAAAAAAAAAACGACAAAGATGTGTAAGATGATTTGAATTTGGTTGAACGATTTTTTCACACACACACACACACAAAAATACTATACACATCTTTCACCAAAACAACCACAGTCTTCAACTGTATTCGAAACAAATTTTTCTTTTATTTTTTCATCACTCCGAATGAATTGATTCGAACTTTTTGTTGTTGGTTTCTGGATTTTTTTTTCTTTCTTTTATTTGACCTCGGTGTTCAGTCAACCATCAATCAAATCAAATGTATAAATAAGATAGATAGATAAATATATTTTTCTTTGATTATTAATGTTTTTAAATAGATAAGTAATGTTGTGATGTAAATATTCAAAATATCCATTCTTAGATTTGGTGAATATTTTTCAAGAAATTTTGAATATCAAATGTAACCCTTATATTTATATATCGATTTTGATGGTGGGTGCTATAAGTTTAGGTTTAGATTTGTCCATTTCCGTTTTATAAACGAGAGAGAGAGATAGAGAAGTAATTGATTCATTGATGTGATTGAACTTGATGATGATGTTCATAAGTAGAAGGAAGAGGAGGAGAAAGGTCATTTGAGCTTATATTTTATTTTTATTTGGTCAAAAAATCCAAAATAAATGAATAATAACAACAAACTGCACGTGCTGATTTGATTTTTTTTCCTTTTTTTCCCTATTTTTCTTTCTCGTCCATAATAATAGTGATAATCATATATGGTCATTGGTAAGTTGTTGGATATTTTTTTTTCCTTGATGGTCATCATTATCATCATCATTATTATATATTGAAATTATGGTGTTGATGATGGTTACCTATGACTTTTAGAGAGCTAGAGAGGTCATACCGTGTCTGTTGTTGTTGACGAAATATCATAGCATATATACAATTATATGGTTTTTTTTTCTTAATGACGAATGTCTTGAAAATGATTGATTGATTGACTGATTGAGCTATCTTGATTATTATCATTACATAGTACTGCTGCTACTACAACTACTACTACTTGTACCGGGACACGCCTCTTCCGCTTCCAGTGAGTCATTCTTGTCAATGTTTTCATCATTATGGATTCGATTTTTTTGATTTTAATTCAGATTCTTTTCGTCGTTGTCATATTTTGTATTTGGTTTAAATGCCAACAAAAGTCATAAAATAAAAAAATTGAAAATATATCGAAAATAAAAAAAAACTTTTAATCAATTCATTTCTTTTCTCTTTCTCTCTCTCTCTCTCTCTCTCTCTTGACCGAAATTTGTTTATTCACATTGTGTATTGTGTGTGTGTGATAAACAACAGAAAAAAATTGTGTCCATCTGTCACACACACACAATATGACCATCATCATCATCAACATCATCAAGGTCTTGACCATTGTAAACACACACACATACCATATACAAGAATCGTCACAAAAAAACTATCAGCTCTTTATTTGAATTTGCTATATGTGTGTGTGTGTGTGTTTATTTTAATCTGATATTTTTTTCGGTTATTGTTGTTGTTGTTGTTGTTGAGCCCTAAAGCATAGTCATAAAAAAATATAACCAAACTAAACAAAAACAACACCAATAACCCTAGGGACCAAGCTGTTTTTTTCTGGTTTGTTGGATGTTGTCATTATTGTTGTTGATGATGATGATGATGATGATGATGATATACAGCGAGAATGAATGAGTGGAATAGATAGAAAAAAAAATTCAAAATGGTTGATTGGAATGGATTGATAATCAACGTTTTTTTA
This sequence comes from Dermatophagoides farinae, assembly GCF_024713945.1. Taxonomy (NCBI): domain Eukaryota; kingdom Metazoa; phylum Arthropoda; class Arachnida; order Sarcoptiformes; family Pyroglyphidae; genus Dermatophagoides; species Dermatophagoides farinae. Next base: position 2,484,613 of record NC_134680.1, on the reverse strand, counting down.
TGGTGGGTGTGTGTGCATGAGTGACATACATTTCTCTCTCTCTCTCTATGTGTGTGTGTGTGTGTGCTATATTTTTTTCAAAGAAAATGAATGTGGGTAGTATAAGTGAGAAAAAGTGAAACTAATTCAATTTTTTATTATTGAAAAAAAATTCGACTTTTTTTTATTGTTTGTAATTGATAATGAAATACTAGGTCATCATCAACAGAATGGTTGAATTGATTGATTGATTTCTTCTCAACATCACCATCAATAAATACAAAAAAAACTAACCAGGAAAAGAAATGCTATTGCTGTGTAATACAACAGAATCATTAAATTGGTCAAAAATGAAAAACACACACACAGATAGAAAAAGAAATTCCAGATTGAAATGTCTCAACCGTAAAAAATTCATACCATATGAATTTGAATGAAACACTCACACTGAATTGATCCTTTTTCTCTTTATCTATATTTTTTTTAAAAAAAAGAAGCTTGACCATGGTCCAGAGATTTCTTCAATTCAGATTGTTTCATGTTTATTCTCAAATTTCATTACGTCAAATTGGTTTTTTTTTGTTGTTGACCATTTGTTTTTTCTCTCATCGTCTTCTTCATCATCATCATTTACAGAGATTTTGTCCATCATCATCGTCATGTTCGTTTGCATTTTTTTCTTTTTTTGTTCGACAACCATATTGCAATCTATGTAACAAACCAAAAAAAAAACAAGGCTCCCAGCATGTTGTCATAAAAAATCTTTTTTTCAGTCAAAAAAAAAAATAATCTTAACCAAATGGAAAGAAGACCTTAAGGCCCTAGGGTCTTATTGCTATGATGATGATGGTGATGTTGATGTTGATGTTGATGTTGAACATGAACATGAATGAAATAAGTATTGATGGCCATGAACATCATAACTAAAGAAATCAATAGGGTTTGGTCAATCATTTAAATGTGTGTCTAGCTTGTCATTAAAAGATTCGTTTTTTTCCATAGAAAAATTATTTGACCAAAATCGTCAAATACCATCAAGGGGTATAGTGTGAGGAAAGTGACCAATAGATTACGTCAAACTATTATTGTTTTGAAAATGGCAGCAAAAAAAAAAAATCAATATTATACCATAATGTTCACTTTCCGATCAAACTAAAAAGAAATAGATGATTTTCGTTTCTTTTTTTCGATTCAATCGTCATTTTTTTCCAATTCTTCGATCTAATTGATTAGGAAGACACACACACACCTCGGTGATGAGAACAACAAGTGATGGATGGGTGTGTTTTGTTCATGAATGAGCTAAATGATTGGCTGGATGTAATGTGTTGTTGTTAATCATTCCATTACGATGTTGCTTTATGTGTGTGTGTTTGTCCAAAATGTCAAATGTCAAATGTGGGGGTGGATGGAGAAGAAATATATACAGCCACCAACCTAAACTATCCATTCATGCACATACAAAACACTTGTGTATTGGTGTGGCCATCCTTATTCTTTGACCTTGAAATTTTTTTCTTCTTCATTTTTGTAAATGGTCAATATGGTGACATAAACTTACACCACCATCACCACCACCAACAACAAGGTCAGTTGTACTGTTTCTGTAATTCAAATCATCCATATTGAACTTCATTTTTTTTTTGTTCAAGGTCCATCCATTTGACACACACACACACCAACTGAAAATACTTACAATTACTTCACATCGGACTTTTTGGACCAAAGTAGTTTTTTTCCAGCATGTTTTGTTATCGTATTTATTTGGGTTGACAAAAAAAAATATTCAAATTCAATTCAAACTCACACTACACCACACCAAGATAAATAGGGAATACAAAGGGTTTTTTTTATCATCATCATCGTCTCTGCTTTGAAGCACAACATAGGGTCCGGTTTTTTGCATTATTCATGGGAAAGCTTTGATATTGATAATGGCCATTGGTCAGTGTTGTTGGTGGTGGTGGTGGTAGACCCTATGTTCCTTCGTAATGTTCAATGATGTTGAATGGATGGATGGATGATCATTGATGATGATAAAAGGCGAGGCAAATGGTGATGATGGTGGGATAAGGATGGGGATGATGATGATGATGATGATGTGGTCAACAGCAACAAGTGGACCTCACCCTTGATTTTTTCTTTTGGGCTATTTGTCCTCCTTCCTCTCTCTCTCTCTCTCTCTCTCTCTCTCTCTCTCTCTCTCTCTCTCTCTCTCTCTCTCTCTATTTTGGTTCAATTCCATTCGGGATGAACCGTCCATCACCAATACAACGGCACACAATCAACCAACCGATTTAGGTACCAAAGAATGATATGAATTGAATCAAACAAACAAACAAACAAAAGGCGAAAAAAACGAAAAAAAAATTTCTTAATCGAATTAAACAAACTGAATATGATAAGAGGAGAGAGAGAGAAGAGAGTGCTGTTGTAGACTTTAATGTCCAAAAGGAAAAGAGTAAAAGAGAGCGAAAAAGAAAAAGAGAGGCCATTGAAAATCATCATCATTCCATCATCATTCTATTCATCTTTGAATGTAAATTTTTTTTGTTCCTTATAATATATATGAAATAGCTGCTGATACTGCTACTACTGCTGCTGTCAATCGATCGATTTATTCGCACAATTGAATTGAACACTGACCATTGTCCATTCATCGAAACACATACATGCATACCATATCACAAATCAGAAATTTTTTCGTCTATTTTTTTTGAATAAGGAAATTCCTTTTTTTCCATTGGTTACTATGGAAATATTTTTGTTCATATAATCCTTGTTCAAAAAAATACAATGTAGTATGTGTATTTTTAGTTTTTATTTACTGATTATGATAATGGTTTTTGTCTTGGTTGATACACACACACACACACACACACAGCGACAAGACGGCGTCAATATGGGTTTTGAGAGCCATGGACAAACGGGAAAAAAAGTAAATCTGGTCCCTTGAAAGTAAAAAAAAAATTATTATTTGCTTAAACCACTGGATATATGCCATATGATAGAATGATGATTATGATGATAACATCGAACATTTGAAATATGAAGTGAATTCAATGAATGAATCTTCAATATATATGATCATCATATACGGAAGCCCACTTAATGAAAAATATGAATTTTTTTTTTACTTGAAACCATATTCATATGATCCGAAATGAGCAAAGAGCTTTTAGCTAACATGTTGCTTGTTGATTATGATAATAACCATATATAGAGAGACAGAGACAGAGACATAGAGAGAGAGATTGATCGGTCATCAGGACCATTCTCAAGGTTTTACTTTTTTGATCTCAAATGTCTCAAATAAAATAGACCCTATGAAATATAGGTAAACCATAGGTGGTCACACACATACACAACAAATAAATTAGCAAAACGAAAACGAAACGAAAGAGTTACAAAAAGCTTAATTCTCTAATATATTTTTTGCAATTTTTTTCTCTCTCTCTCACAAATTTCATTCATACAAATTTTCCATAGCTTTAGCTTTAAGTAGCCGACCGGAAGTATTTGATGATCATTCGATGATGAAGACAAACAATACGATAACTTTAACAACGAATGATAATGGCTTGTTTTATTTTTTTTTCTTCTTAGCTCTTTGTTGTTGAATATTGATTATCATCATCATCGACTAACTAACCATAACCATATTGATGATGATGATATTTACAAGGACATTGGATGATGATGATGTTTATTATTGCTCCTTCTATTGCTACATGCATGATACAGCATAATTTTTGTTACTTTCAATCGTAGTAGTGAAAAAACCAACTGGAAAAAAATGCATGGCTGTTACATACACATCCTCTTGAAATAATCCATCTATCCATTTATTCATATGATGTGGATGCGGTCATAAAAAACAAAATCTAGCCACGGTTAAAGATATTTGTCAATCTATATATCTATTATGAATCACACATAAGGTCATATTCCAAAAGTATTATCAATTCCAGAGAGAAAAAGTTATAGACGACAGTATTGACACGAATCATTTCTGTAGAAAGTGTTGATTTTGATGGTGGTGGTTGACCTATTGTGTGTGTGTGTATGTCTGTTTGCAATTGTAATTCGCCTCTTAAAATCATTTATTCATATTCACAACCATAGGATGGTAAATGAATGAATGAATGATGATCATGTTCGAGGTCATTCAATGATGATGAGGCATCAAATTGCAATTTTATCGAGAATATTGTCATTGGCCACCAACCATCACCATCACCTCCAAAGAAAAAAAAAATTCAAATTGATTTATGCTTTTGATGGTAATTTCAAACTTTCTTTTTTTTCAAAAAAAAAATCAAATCTTTGACCATCCGCATCCCCATGAAATACAGAAAAACAACAACAACAACAACAAATGGACCATATGGATGAATATACAATGTTTATGTTTCATTTTTCACCGATTTGGCTCATTGATGATGTTTTTTTTTTGTTGAAACACAAAAACAAAATAAATGTTCCTGAAAAATACAAATTGAATGATTGAAAGTAAAAATTTCTCATTTGAGAATGGACAACCAACACCATCACACAGGATAAATAAATTGTCCAAAAAATTCTGTAAAGGTTATATATGATTGTTGTTGTCAAATATGTAAATAACACAACGTGCAGAATAACTTTATTTAGTTGTAAGGTGTTTTGTATTGATATTTGATGATCAATTATTACTGATCATGGAGATGATGTTAACAATCACAATAACCAATCGAGATATGGACATTTTGAATTTTTCCATTTTGTTTGCCATGTGAGATTAGCATCTAGAACTTAAGGTATTTTATTCATAAAGTCCGGAACAACATGAAAATCCATATTTGAAATAATTTTATGTTTGTTGGTGGTAGTAATAAGAATGATTTTTATGGGCTGCAAAAGGATGAACACCACTCCTCTATTGCTATGGTCATCTGTCAGGTTTTTTTTCTTACACATTATGAATATTAAGGAAATGGTCATTCAATAAAAACCAAATTGAGAACAGGCGGATGCTGATGATCGAATATGTTTCATATATTCAAAGCTGTGCTGCTATTTGGCAGATTGGTTTCACACACATACACACTCAAACAAAGCGTTCCAAGAGGTAAAATTTTCCAGTAAAAGATTGTTAGAATGACAACATAATGTGTGTGTGAGTGTGTGTATGATAAGGGTTGTTGTTTTTTTTTGTTCGATATTCATTTTGGTTCATTCATTTATTCAATAGTAATCTGTACAATTTTTTCTTTTCTTTACCAATATTTGATCAAGATTATAAGCCAATAACGTGTGTGTTAGTATGGTCAAGTTACCTATTGAATAATGTGTGTGTAGCCAGAAATCACGACTACGACAACGACGACATATTGACCTTAACCTTGACAGTAAAATGTGTGTATTAAGGTTAGGTTGCCGAATCTTTTCTTGTTGAACACATTTCCTTTCGGAAAAAAAGTAAAAAAAAGCTTATAACGCACTCTCGTCCACCACCACCACCACCACACCACCACCCCCGCATTTTGATTTCAAATATTCAAATACATACCGTACTTATATGAGAAAAGAGATTTATGAAACACAAAAATTGAATTACACCGATTCAGAAATGAAAACAAAGAAAAAAAGAAAATGTTTTTCCATTATTTGAATAAAGCATAAATAAAAATGAAATTTAATTTAAAATTTAATATCATTTTTAAAGAAAAATTTAAACATAATCAGCATTATTGATAGATATGTGAATAGAATCTGTACAGAATTATTAAAATTAATGACAGCAATTTTTCCAATATACCAGCCAAATTCTGCACCATAATCATTAACTAAACGTTCATAGAATTCTAATATTTGCCATTTAAGTGTCAATGGTTTTATATTTATTTGTAAACTAGGTAGATGGTGTTTAAATGTATGAAAATGAGAATTTATCGTTGATGTTATACTTAATATTGTACCAAATATCATTGATTGTATAGATACAAATCCAAAATATGTTAATTGTGTTCGTGAAGAATTATTTCCGAAAAATAATTGATAATTAAATAAAACATTCAACGGTATATTGCAAATTAAACCCATAAGAAATACAGAATTCCATACATCGAGACCTCCAATCATCAGACAACTGGTCATATGTTGATGTTCACGTTGAAATTTTTTAAGATAAAAATAATATAAACAATTTTGCTGTGATTTTTTCTGTTGATCAGTAATAATACGCTGTAATTTTTGTTTCAGAAATTTCATACGAGTACGATAGAATACGGTATTTAATGAACTGAAATTAAAATATAGTATCATATTACGCATAATAATATGGCTAAAATAAAGAAAACAAATAGCATCGAATAAAGCTATTGGCCATAGATTTGACATATGTTTCATAATAATAAATTGAAGATAAAAGAATAAACCAGGAATAAACACGGACACAAAGGCGAGAATGGGAACAAACACACTCATAAATTCAGCAATTTTCATGACCAATATGAGTGGAATTCGTTGTTCAACATTAGCATATTTAAATATTGTTAATTTGGTTTGTTTAAATTTTGTTAAATCAATTTGTTCATTAATTTTACGATAACAGTAATTACGGCCATTCAATAGGAATCCAATTAGATTTGAATGCCATCGATGATAAGCAGCGATCCTTTTCAATGTTGATGATCGTGATGGTGATGTGGATTTAAATCGACAATATAAATAATGATCATAATTTTGATTGCTTATATCATACAATGATTTCCATGTAATAGTTTTATGATCAGAAAAATATATAGACAATTCACTATGTATGATAAATATGATAAAAATCAGCATAATAATGCTTATCATTCGACATTGTATTATATTGAAATGTTGCAAATTTTCATAGTTAAACAAGAATGCAGCTATTGTATCATAATGACAATATTTTTTTAATACAGATTCATCCATAAATGTTATGATACTAAGAATGGTGAAACGGATAGCCAATGACCAAAGTAAATATAATTCATTTGTCCACCATTGATGATTCGATGGACATAATAATTGTTTAAATGTATGATAAAATTTCAATTGTTCAATCATCGTTCCGAGAACAACATGAATTTTTCTTTTTGTTTTTTGAATTATCATGAATGGATATGAATCAGTTGAATGAAAATTTTAGCCAAAATTAGTTATTGGACAAATATACTGTTGTGTTTAATCAGTGAAAATTGAATAAATGTGAAATGAACATTTCTTATTCCATCGTCATCGTCATCTCTTTTTCAAATAAGAAAAAAAAATGATGACAAATAACGATTTTGGGCACGAAAATATAAAAAGTTTTTTCTCTTTTATTAAATAATTTAAAAGAGAAAAGAACAAATGGGAATGATGAATTTATTGATTTTGGCCCAACCAACCAACCAACCAGCACACAAACCTGAGACCAATTCACAATTTTGGATAATTGTTTCCATTGAATAAATTCCATGAATGTATACACAATGAATTCAATTGTGAATTCTCTTTCATATACCGTATGTTTCCGTCAAAAATTGTATGGCCATCTAAAACGATACAACTAGCCAACAAAAAAAAACAAGACTTTTTACCATTTTATTTCACCAGAAAGCAGAGAAATTTTTCTGTAAAAAATAAGAAAGATCATATGAAAAATTTCTCATTGACAATTTTTTTTGAAGCAATCAATATAATTTGTGTGTGTGTGTGTGTGTTTGCCGGTAGTAATAAAAATTTTTAATTATGGGCCACAAAATTATATATGATTTTTTTGTTTAGCACTTTGAATAGCATTAAATAAATATAAATATTGAATAATAATTTATCTGATTACAGTTACGGCCCATTTTTTTGAGATTCAAAATTCGATTGTTGCTTGATGATGATAACGCAGAATCATTGCACAGCCACAAACATACATCAGCATCATTAATGATTTCAGATGTTTTTGACCGTAGAATATATGATGAATGAATTGGCATCTAATAATTCATTTCTTTTTTTTTTTTTTTTTTTTTTTTTTGATTTTCCGAATCGATGGAACAACAACAAACAACTCGTTTCCAATGACAAAAAAAAAACATCATCATCATCATAATCATTGAATGGAATGATGATGAACAGATTTTTTTTTGAACATCGAAAAAGAATTTAATTTGGAAACTCATAAAACCGACATAGAATACGTTTTCATCGATTCAAATGATCTACTGATCAATTCTTAACAACTACGAGATCCATGATCCAAAGCTTTCAAAAATGCAAATACTTTGTCAATGTCATTTTCATTGTCGCTAAATTTATCCATATATTCATATTGTTGTTAATTATTATTGTTGTCCATTTTTTTCTGATTTAAAATTCGATTAATAATGATGATCGGGTATTCTGATTTAGAAATTTTTGGAATAATTACAATGATGATGAAGCAAAATTCGTCAATTTATCATCCATCATCATATCATATTATTATAATAGAAATTCGAAATTGGATGTTACAATCAGACATCAAAAAAAAAAAAAAAAATGACATCCATATATTCTAGTTTTGTGATGGCAACAATTCGTTTGATCATTGAATGAATGAATGTATGGATGGATGGATGGATGTTATTATCATGCAAAAAAAAATGGATGTGCAATGATGATGCACAAATTTTCTCCATATCCTATCAATAATAATAATGACGATGATGACGATGATAATGATTATGGTTAAACTCTTCGAATGATTAAAACAAATTCATCGTTTTGTTTTTTTGTCATCAAATTCCTATGATGATGATGATGTTATCAAAATGAAACATCATACAATTGACATCAATTTCAATTTAACCTAGAAAAATTCATCGATTATGATTGATCATTGCTTATTTTTTTTTTTTTTTTAATTGTCCATCTCATTATGATGTTATCATCATCATCATCATCAAAAACAACAAGTGAATGTGGATAATACACACCTACCCACGTCCCCATTAAATCAAAATAGCTATTTGGATAGAAAGAAAATGGCTATTTTTGCTCCGCCTACTATATCTATTCACAAAGGCACAAATATATAACGGATGATTGATGCGTCTATGATTCTTTTTATATCGATGATGATGCTATATCATCATTATTATATAACGAATTGCTTTGAATGGATGCTATTATTGCTCCTCCTCTTTTCTCACATTTTTATTTTCTCTGACCAAATGGAAAAATAATAAAACAGTAAACAGAAACAGAAATATGATTGGTCAGTATAGTTTTAAAAAATTCTTAAAACTAGTCTCTATGTTTATGTGTTATATATAGAAGAAGAAGAAGAATGATAAGGCCATCAATTTTTTTTGTTGTTGCACATCATAAATAGTAATTATCATCATCATCATCATCATCAATGTACCAATAACCAACAACAGTATGGGGTGGAGCTTTGTACGTATTTTTTAAAGAAATTTTTTTTTTTTTTTTTGAAGAACCTCATGGTTCTTTACATTCCATGATGATGATGATAAGATGATTTTCAAATGATTAGAAATTGAAAAAGGTAAACATTTATTATTATTTTTTAATTTTTGCTCAGTTTTTCATCTGTTTTTCTCTCTTTTTTTTTGCTCTATTTTTCTTGACCTTCAATGATGTACACATTAAACTTTTCTATCATTATCATCAATAACAACAACGGCCACGATGACTGGCTCCAGCCTGACCATTCATCCATTCATTCATTGATGATGATGATGATGATGATCGGGTAATTATAAAGGATGAACATAAAAAAAAATTCCATAGAATTTTTTCTACTCATTTTTTTTAAGAAACAAAAACGGCATCGATCATTGATCAATGATCATCATCGATAGATCGATGATGATGATGATGATATAGCGCGCATCTTTGATTCATTTATAATCGGTTTTTTCTGTTTTCTTTTATACAAACATTTTCATTTTCAAGGTCATCATCATCATCATCATCATCATCATCATTGGTCAACAGCCGCTTGTGTACATTTACACATGAGAAAAAAGAAGAAAAGAGTAGGCCATTCGGGTAATCAATCACAAACGAACGATTCGAATTGATGATGATAGTCTCTCAACCCCTCTAACTACAACAACAAGAAGAAATAGAGGCTAAGAATTTTTTTTTCTTAAAAAAACTGTTTTCAAGCTGAACAACAAGTTGAACACACAATGAAAAAAAGCCTCCACACATTTTTACTTCGTATTTTGTTGTGTGTGTGTGTATGTGTTTTAGCTCGATCTTTGGCTATTTTTCTTTCTTCATCTTAATTAGCTCGATGGGGCACATTTTTTTTATTCTTTCTTGACCAATGGTCAATCGGTTTTTTTCTACATCAATTTTTTTTCTCTCCTATACTCTTCACTTCACTTTTTTTTACCTGACTATTAAGCATTGGTTTACATTTTCCTTTGGTATCTCTCATTTTCTCTCTCTCTTTCTCTCTCACCGTGTGTGTATGTGTTTTCGTACAACCATGGTCCATTCGATTTCAAACCCTTGGGGCCACAACAATCAACGGAAAAAAATCGAAAAAACTTCGATTACATTTCATTCCATTTATTCATTGTTTGGGCATTTTGGAGGTAAGATTAGCAAATTCAAAAGGGGAAAAAAAGAAATTTTTTTTTACAACAGCAATGCAACCAGCAAGCAAGTTAGGTCCAACAACAACATCAGCAACGGGCAATAAATAGTCTATAGCTTCTAGGCCCTATCTCTCTATGTGTGTATTATGATGGTCAAACCAAAAAGAAAGAGAGGAAAAAATTGCTGTTTGGCTCTTTTTTATTTTATTTTAACCAGTTTTCTTTCGAACATAGTGTGCGGATTGACCAAACCAAAAATGATGATGATCATTGTTTGTGTGTGTGTGTGTGTTGGTCAGTTTGGTCATTGTTAGCTATTGATGATGATGTGTAAAGACATTGGTCATACACTGGTCAAACATATAACATAGCAGCAGCAAGAAGTAGTAGCTAGGCCCCATTATCATCATCATGATTACCCCTCTCTTCTTATTCTATTTAGACCTTAGTATGCTGTTACTGCTGCTCTTGTATTTATATTTTATTTTTCTCGTTTTCCCTAGGGTCCCCATTTCTTTTATCATCATCATCATCCTTTTTCATAATGAACAGGGTATGTTTGTGTATTCGAGAAAAAAGAAAAAGAAAAGACCTTGAAGAAAGTTTTGAAAAGAAAAATTCAAAACCAAATGTTACCAATGCACATAAGAATGATGATGATGAGAACTTGACCATCGTAGATGGATGGATGGATGGACGGATGGTCAAGCTATTTTTTTGCCTAACACGATTAGGGTCAATGATGAAATGAATAAAGAGGCAACGAAATGAAAAAAAAATAAAATAAAGGATAGACCCAAAAGAAACCATGTGATGATCATTTGGGTCCTATTTGTATTACACACACTGTGGTTGTTGTTGTTGGGTAGAGGTCAATCATTAAAGATTGAAAAATGATTGACACCCTTTTAATCACTTCCCTCTTTCTTCCCCCTCTTGTCATAAATATAGTGACCAGATCCACCGAGCAGCAGCAGCAGCAGCAGCAGGATGTGTTTTCTATCGCATCCAGAGGGCGTTCTTATCGATGAATTTTTTTTTTTTTTTGCTTTTCAATATATTTAATCAAAAATAATGATGATCAACAGTTTTTTTTGCAAAGGTAAAGGGTTATATGATGATCATGATGATTTGTGATTTCAAACGGTAAAATCCATGTAGCAATAACATTCATTCTATGTAAATATCTACACAGTGTTTTTTGTTATCATTCCACATTCATATCCTCATCTTCTTCTCTTACACAAGCACAATAAATTGGAAAAATGTGGGCGGTACGGTATTTGAGCTGTAGAGATAAAGACGACATGAAGCCAGAATAAAGATGAAAGCGGAACATGGTAGTGGCATCCACCATCATTATCATCCTCACCCTCCCTCATCCTTATCAATTGATGCAGAATTTTTTTTGATTTTGACAAAAGAAAATTCCAGAAATTTTTTCATGATAAATCAAAAATCAAAAAAAAAAAAATTAAATCAAGACTCATTTTAGAACAACATATAAATTTATTAGAATTCAATTGAAAACCCTTTTGACTCATTGAAAATTGTAATGTTCGTATAACTTTAACGAAAAATCGGCTGATGTAAAAGCTGATTCTGAGACGTCGTCATCAAATAATCGGTTATTGAAACTTGTTTTTTTTTTGAATATTCGTGTTTGTTGAAATTGAACATGATATATCCATAACACACAGCCAATGTCATGCGAGAGTTATATATGGCTTGATTTTTTTTTTACCGATCCAAATCGGACTTTTGCTGTTTTCTGTCTCTCTCAATTCCTCATACTTTCAGCTCTCATCCATCCTCATCATCATCATCATCATCATGCGTGAATGTCCCTTTCATGTCGTTTCTCTTCGTTGAAAATTGATGTGTGCGTGTGTGTGTGCAGCATTGTGTATAGTGGTGGTGGTGGCGGTGGTGGTTGCTGTAGTTATCGTCATTATCGTTGGTTGATATTGGTTAATATATTATTGTGTATAGTTTGACATAAGTTTTTTTTTCATCTGTTTTCAGTAATAGTTTGGTCGTCGAATTGTTAACATTGTGTATATACATACACAACAATTCAAACACAAACACACATTGAATTCTTTCAAAATTTTTTGAATTCAGAATAGTAGTAGATTTTCTTTTTTTTTAATTTAAAGCGCGAAAAACATTTTTGGTTCTATTTTCAAATTCTGATTGACTGAAGAACATGATGAATTTCCAATAAAACGACAATTTTTTTTTTGATCGTTGTTTTGTTTTTGTTGTTTGCATGTGTTTAAAACATGCACAAGAAAGGGATGATGATGAATGTGTGTGACCCTTTTTCATTTTTCATTTTTTTTTAATTTTTAATTTTTTTTTCAATTCATCATCATTTATTTTTCACATTAAATTTTGTGCAATTTTTTATTTCAATCGTCATTATCATCAATCGACGTCCTGTTTTTACCTCATTTCATTTTTTTTACTCTCTTGTTTTATATGTATACGTGTGTGTGTGTGTGTGTGTGTATGTCTGTGTCTTTATATTGTGATTTGATTCTGATTACCACGCACACCACGCTTCGATTCATTTCTCATATCAACCACTTTACTCACCCATCATCATCATTCCAGATGAAAAAAGAAACAAAAAATCAAAATAAACATGATGAACCTTTGATCTGATATCGATAATCAAAACAAAAACGAAAAAAAGTGCCTAGTCGTGGACATCATCATAGATGACAATCAAACGAAAAAAAACATTGTAATTCTTATCATCACCATCAACACATCATAATAAATAAACAAAACGGTAAGTGATGTTAAAAGAGTTGCCAACAAAATATTCGATTCGGATATTTTTTTGTTTTGTTTTGTTTGCAATCCATAACACAAATGATATTAAGCCTTTTACCTTGCCATAACCGCTCTGTGTGTGATATAAATAGAAATTTTGCTTGCTTTTACCTACCGCCGATATTAATATCATTTTTTTTGCTGATCTAACGATGATGATGACCTATGAACTTGAAGATTGGAGAAAATTGAATAAACACTTATGATGATGATGATGAATATTTTTTACTTTACCGTATCATGTATGTTTATCATTTCTTCATTTTTCGTCATCGTCGTTTGTTGTTTTCTGGTTTGGTTATGCAACGTGACTAATATATAATACAGTCACAACAATAAAAGCCGACAAAAAGAAATTTTCTTATGTTGTTATTTTTTTTTACAGATTTGTTTATTATTATTATTATTCGATGAAACATACCTGAATAATGTGTTTGATAATGTTGACACATAGGTTTGAAGATCTATTATAATGTTAAACGGGAAGCCGCATCAATTTTTTTCTACCTGGTCAGATTTAATTTTTTTCTACCTGGTGAATTTTTTTGGACATCATTTTTTGTTTTTTTTGAAATTTTATTCCAATTTCAATGGGCGATGGCTGTCCATGTTTTATATGTGTTGTTGATCCAATTGATTTGGCATTTTTATCTTGATGAAAAAAAGGTGTCTCTTTTTTTTTGGTGGAGTAATTTTTTCTTTTGGTTCAATTTTGTTCTTGTTCATCCTCCCAAAATGAAATGACGGATGATGATAGAATTGTGGAAATAAATAGATTCGCGGGTAGATTCACATATTTCCATGATGATTGTCGCAGTGGCGGCCACAGCGATTTCGATGTTCCAAATTGCCGGGTATTTTTTTTTTAAATTTTTTTTTTGCTTTTCTCTTCATTATTCGCCCATTGACATCATCGCCCAAAATTTTTTTTTTATTATCACTTTTGGTCACAAGAAAATGAAAACGAAAATTATTTATATGTCCCAAATGATGATGATGATGATGATGAGTGTTCCAGAAAGTAATTATTAGTGAGTGGTGATGATGAATTCAACGATGTAGAAAAAAAATAACTGGATAAAAGGCGCCACGCCCGAAATGTGCACGTTTGTTAGCCATAGAATCATGAAAAAAAACGCAAAATTTCATTGTATGTGTATTGGACCATATGTCCAAATGACTAGGCCATGATCATATTGATGATGATGATGATGATGATGATGTGCATGCCAACTGATCATATGTTTTTTTTTTGCTTTGGTTTGGGCGTGTTGATTTTATTATTCATTCAATTCAATATTGAATGAATTTTATGTGATTATCATCATCGTCATTGCCATTTACCCGGGTATTATTGATGGTACACCATAAGAAAAAAATGGAAATTATATTCTAGAATTCCATCATCATATCCCTGGTGAAATAAAAAAAAAATTCGAACAATAATGATGATGATGATGGTGATGAACAAATCTATCGATTCCACTATCGATCATAGAATTTGAATTTGTTTCCATCCTTCTCATCATCGTCGTTTTTATCTTTCTTTTTTTCATTGTTTGTTTGTTATCATATTTTTTTTTTTTTAATGATTGTTGTCATCAGGTTTGTTTTTTTGATGCAATTTCCCATGAAAACCTCGCAAAAGAAAAAAATATACAATGAATGTTTGTAGACAAGCCAAAATAACCGGTAAAAAACGTTATGTAGCATCAAAATGATGAAAATTATCTCGATTTAATCTCACTTTCTACGATTACCGTCGTGGCACCCAATTGAAATTACCAAAATAAAAAAAAATCGAATCAAATATTTTTACCGTATAAAATCACCATTATTTTGTTGATTTGTTGGCCATGATGATGATGATTGGATGTTTAATGTTTACATTGCAATCAATATCTCCCATGGATGTGTTTATCTCTTTTCTATCCATCTATCTATCTCTATCTCTATCTCTATCTCTATCCGTGGATATATTATTATGATTATTATGTATAAATCTAATTGTAATATTGATATTTCTGTGTAATGTATAATGTGTATTGTGTGTGGATTCTTTGATTACATGATGATGATATACATTTTATATATGGCCATGATGATGATGATGGCATCGCAGTTTTTCTTTTTCTGTCAATTATCAATCCAGAGAAAAAATTGGACTTTTTTTTTCTTTCTCTCTCTCTCTCTTCATTTCATTCTATCAAATGTTATTATTATTGGTTTGTTTTGGATCACAACAGTTTTGAAACCATAACAACCAGACATCATTTGTTCATTGTTTAATGATTGTTGTTGCTGATGATGATGATGATGATGATGTCTGACAATTGATGTTTGTTGTTATTGAATGGATGATGATGATGATGATCACTATAAATGAAAATTGAAGAAATATTCCAGAAAAAATGTCATGGTTACCTGTCGATTATGTTATGTTATGTTTTTATTCTATTCCTGCTTTGTGTGTGTGTGTGTGTGTGTGTGTGTGTGGGTGTGTGTGTGTGAGTGGTTATAATTCATCATCAACATCATCATAATATTACTTGGATATGGTGAAAAATAAAAAATTCACATAAAGATCAAACTAAGATATTTTTTCTTTAATCTATTTTATGGATCTCAACGATTTGGATTGCTATCTGAATTACTTTGATTCCGATTTCATCATTTGTTAATCACATCACGATTAGGATTTCATAATAATCTTTTACTGTTTGTTGCTGTTGTTATTTATGCATATTCGGAGGTTATTCGTGCTTTTTTCCATTTTGTTATTTTTCATCACTCTTGTGTGTGTGGTCGATCGGTCGTATCCATTGGATACAAGGTTTTTTTTCAAAAAAAAACCATAATTTTTTTTTTTGCTTGTTATCTTCCGCTATTCAATTCTGTGTTTTTTGTTTGTTGTAAAAAAAATGCTGGCAGTTTTTTTTTTTAAATGTTCGTTTTAGATGATGTTGGCGCAAGAGAAGTGGGGGGGGGAAGAGGCTTCTCTGTATATATTATTATATTAATGATGATGATGGTAATATTACATATATCTAGTGTGATAATCGCAAAAAAAACATCCATCCGTTTTTTTTTTTTTTTTTTGATTTTGGCCGATTTTTTTGTGGTTTTTTGTTCAAAACACACACACATCCACACACACACACATTGTGTATGTGTTGATTTCTCATCATCATAATCATTATTATTATTATTATTATTATTTGTATCCATTGACAACGGACATTGAATTCAACAATAACAACGAAAAATATTATACAATGATTGGTCATAATTATAAGGACATTAATTCTATCATAATATTAGGGATAAATGTCCATATAATTTATGTATGGGTTGTATCATAATAATACACGCACAGAATCACACTTAAACACAAATCAAAATATCAATATTGCAATATGGCATCATAATTGGCTTTTTATAATATCAAAATCTGGCCACCATCATCATCATCATCATCATTATTCATCGGATGCATCGATATCCGGTGTTTGTGTGTGTGTTTTATGTATGTTGTATGTATGTAATGTATTATGTGGATGTAAATACATTTTCTTGTTAATTTTCATTTTGTTTTTCTGGATGCCAAAATTTTTTTTTTAATGTACTTTAATGATAACCTTAAAGGAAAATGTATGGTTGTTGTTGTTTTTGTTGATGATGTTGATGGTAATAATGATGATGATGTTGGCTGGATTGATTTCCGTTTCCCGGTGTTTGTTTTCTCTTTCTCTCTCTGTGTGTGTGTGTGTGTGTTTTTCATGATTGATTGATGTCTATCAAAAATGTAGTGAAAAAAAATTGGTTTGAATATATAGATATTTTTTTTGCCATTAAAAAAAATACGAACCGACACAATCGATGGATTCGTTCATTGTCATCATCATCCGATTTTGATTCTGATTTGTTCAAAATCCAATGACAATCATCATCATCATCATCCATTCGATTTGACAGCCACACAATCGATTATTATATTATATATTCGTTCATCACAAGACAAAAAGCTAATTTATCATCTTCATCCCTTTTTGTCTTGACAAAATATTCTGGATCCATTATGAAGATGATGAACACTGTTATTATTATATAAACAGAATCTATCTGTGTGTGTACAGTATGTTTATTGAAAAGTTCCTTCCAATCCTTATATAATAATAATAATAAATGGAATATGGGCGCGGTGCTCTACATCACATCATCATCATCATCATAGCTTGTCACGATTCTTTGTCTATATATTATTCTCATCATCATCATCCTTTCACATAATGATGATGATGATCCAGAAATTTATTATTACATAAAAATAACACAACAAAAAATGTTCACATCATCAATGATGATGATACCTGTCAATAATATAATAATATTTTAGGTTTTTATCCCAGGTGCCGTGATATATTCTCTCTCTTTTTATATTATGAATAAGTTAAGAAAGAAAGAATATCCATCTCTCTGTGGCTGATGATGATGATGATGATGATAATAATAATGGACAGGTAATATGTCAGTCTAGCTAGTCCAAAAGTAATATAAAAAAATTGGGTGTGGTTTTCTAGCCTTTTTTTCTCGGATCTTTTTTCTTTGTTGTTGTTGATGATGATGATGTTTGGCCTTGTTTATTTGCTTATTATTACCGTTATCGTTGTTGTTGGAATCGATTCAATAATCGTTCTCTTCAAGTTTGCTTTTTTTTGCACTATTAATATTTTGTTGTGTTTTTTTTTTGTTAACAACATCCTGGAATTATATGATTCCAATGAGAATTGAATGGCGCCACCTTTGACAAATCAAAACAAACATCTTTCATATAATAAAATCAATGAATTGAAGAAGCAAAACAACAGATAGAAGAAGAAATTATATTCCGCAATTTGAATGATGATGATGATGCCCACTCCCTTTTTTGTTTTGTTTTGTTTCAGTTTGGAACTTTTTTCTTCTATTGATTCAATTGGTTCGTTTGGTTTTTTCTGTATTCGAAACATACACACACACATACAAATATTTGGTGGTTTTTTAGGTTTTGTTCTGTTTAGTTTTTTTTCCGTTACTATTTACTATGATAAAATAAATGGTTTCCGTTGGAAACCAGAATCTCTCTCTCTCTCATTGTATGTGTGTGTGTGTTTTGTTATAGCTTTTTTGGGCAATCAAAATATCTTTGTTATTATTATTGTACGGACAACATACGTAACAAGAGAAAGAGAGAGAGATTCCAAAAGTCACCTTCAATAATCGGAATTTAGCTTCTTTTTGTTTCTTCAAACATAACATACATCTCGCCATCTCGCCACTTTTTCATCATCATCGTCATCATCATTAGTCCATTTAATATGAATAGTATAGTATATGGGCATCCCATCGGTGTCGTTGTCGTATTGCGTGTCCAGTTTAATTCAAAGTAGTTTATCATTATATTTAATGGTTAAAAGAGAGATAGAATCACTAGGAATTTAACTAGATTGTTGTATCATTTGATTGTTATTGTGTGTGTGTGTGTGTCTGTGTGTTTTAATTTACTATTGGTCAAAATAGACACACACACAAAACTACTGTTGTTGTTGATATTGTATAATTTTATTTTTTTTTTATTTGTCTTTTTCATTTGGATCGAATGAATCAATTCTCATTCGAATGTTTCATGGAGTCATTTCATTTCATTCAATGATGATGATGACAATCATTATCAGATATGTTTAATTGGAACGCGTGATCTATATATATTTATACTTTTAAACGTAGGAGATCATACACAATATGTACTGGAACCCTGAGATAGAAAAAATGGAATAGAATTTTCATTCTTTGCTTGTGACGATGATGATGATGATGATGATGATGATAATAATGATTTTGGTTGGTTTGGTTACATGGCTTCTGATTTTTCATAGCTTTATACCATATACCAATATTCTGTATTTGATGTTATTGTTTTTTCTTGATGTTACCATTGGTTACCTGAAAATAATATTAGTGAAAAGGGAAATAGAAAAAACAAAAAATAACCATCATCATTTGAAAATATATAACCAACCACACAGAATGATGTTGATGATGATGAAATAGAATTGATTCAAATGGTAAATGTGTGTATTTGTGTTTAGGTTCTGTGATGTCATTCTTTTTGCTGTGTATATATGTGGTTTCTGGAACACATTAACTATCCGCCACTGCCATCATTATCATCAATAGAGAATATGGGCGAAAAAAAAACTTATGGTAACCATGTGTGGTGCGTAATACATCCATACTTGCACAACATCATAATATAATATACAACTCTTGGCAACCGAATTCATCACATACACACACACACATAGAATCTCTCTGTCTGTATGTATGTATATGTGTGTGTGAAAGAAAAATAAATCATAAGAATCGTCCAGAGAAAAGAGTCTATGCGCACCAAAAGATACACACATAAACCAGGTATTTCTCTCTCTCTTTCTCTCTCTGTGTGTGTATACCATTCTGGAACTAAATTGCGACGATGATGATGAACAGTGTTTGTTATTGGTTTCCAAACAACCAAGTTATTGCTTCATCACGTTTTTTTTATTTCATTCATGATGGTTGACAATGTGACAGATCGATTTGTGATTATATGATGTTTGGACATCTAAACATTGACATCAAGTATCGTTTTTGTTTTGTTTGTCAAAGTTTTGCATCGATTGTAGATTTTTTTTATGGATCATCTGATTGATTTTGATGTTACAATCTGAAATCTGACCTGTCTTTCTGTCTATGTTTGTGTATGTATGTATCAATTTTCGTGAATCAAAATTCAAACATCAACATTGACATTTCGGAAAAAACAACAACAAAATAATTTCACATCCTTTTGTTAAAACGACAACAAAAACAAAAACAACGACAATCGATGAAAAACATCATTATCATCATTCATTGTTTATCAAATATAATGGTGTGTTTGTTTATGTATGTAATATTTATTGAATTGAATTGTATTTAATCGTTTTTTAAATTGTTTTTTATATAGTGTTTTTATTTGATTTGATTGTTCCACACACACACACACACTTAACATTAATATATTAAAATCAAACATAACAACCCGATATCAAACAATAATGATGTGTTGAGTTTGAGCAGTCAGTAGTATATAAAAAAAAAAGAAAGATGCGGCCATCCTCCATCTTTTTCTCTTTCTTTTTCACTTACTCTTTTTTTTGATAATGATGCTATATATATACATACAATAGTGATAATGTTAATGTTTGTGCATCAAGCATCGATATAGAGAGAGAGAGAGAGAGGAAAAAAATCATGGATAGTGGATGTGATGTTTATAATGATGGTAGAATAAAAAGAGAGAATGAAATGGGGTCGGGTCTAAATCAACCAATCCAACCATCATATAAGCATTTACGCATCATATATACCGATATCTAAATTGGTCCGGGTAAATATATAGGATTATTTTATTTTACTTTCTTATTATACATGGCCGGTATTTTCTGTCAGCCAGTCATTTGAGCTAGCCATTAAGATAAAGAGGCAATCTTTTTTTTCCTATTCGAATGCTATGCAGATGTAATGTTGTGGATGGTCTTATTCTGAATGTCTTATTTTTCTGTTGAATTTAATTAAAATATTTCAAAAATTGATTTTTTTAAATTTCTTGAAATTTTTCTCTTATTAAAAAATAGATTCTCTCATTTGGGCTGGGGTGTGGCAGTAATGATGATGATGAAGTACAACAAAAAAAATCGACAATATGAATCAATAAAAGACGACAAATTAATCGTAAAATAAAATAATTTTGAAACAAAAAATTCGGACAATCATTTAATTCTGACGGCAATCACATTTGACGAAAAAACAAACCAAATACTTTTCTATTTTCAAAATTTTTTTTTTTTTTTTTTGTTGGTAAGTAATCGATTAATTTCTTTTTTTCGTTGTTTTGTCTTAGGAAAATCTAAACCTTGTTTCTCATCGGTTTAACACCACTCCCTTAGTGCAAGATTAACGAATTTTTTATCTATGTTGTTTTTGCTTATCCTCAATTGAAAAAATTCAAAAATCAATTTTTTTTGTAAATGATTAGAATCTATTATATTTTGTTTAATGAAAAAAGCGATAATCATTATATTATTATATTATGACGATATGATAATAATGTTTAGCATTCGGGATTTGATAAATTTGTAATTTAATTAAAAGACACACGCACCTGGACTCTTGTGTGTAGGTTGTTTTATCTATCTATTTATTTTTGTATTTTAAATATTTATATATATTGTATTGGCTGTGGTTTTTATGTTGATTCGATGTTTGTTTTACTCAATTCATCAATTCATTTAATTCTAGAATTGACATTTTCACAATCAATTTTATTTTCATTCTTATTTGAATCATTAACCTTATCTTCTTTAATTGATAAATTTATTTCCAGAATAATTCGGAATATCAATTTTTTGTTTCGAAATATAAATTATTATTTGTTGTACCCGTTCATCATCATTATCTCATTAAACACACACACACAAACACATAAGTAAGATATGGACAAATTCTAGAAAATTACATCGAAAACAAAAAAAAAATTCTCAATGGTTTTTTCCCTTTTGATGTTTGATTTTCAAAGTTCCACTACATTACCTTGCATTTGTTACCATTGGAAACTAAACAATTTCTATCTATCTATTTTTATCCATTCTATTCCATTCCATTCTATTCCATCCCATTCATCCATCCATTTATTCTATTCACAAATAACCGCATACAAAATACACATCGTATATTGTATGTGGAATATATAAATTTTTTTTTTTCTTTGAGATGGTAACCATCATCATCGTCACCTTGGGTACTGTGATGAATATATATATAGGACAATGAGTTGTTCTGTTTTCTGGAACTTGAAACAAGCATGCAGCAGCAGTCATTAATTGACTTTTATCATGTGTGTGTGTGTGTGCGATGTATCGCTTGTTGTAAATTCTATATTCGGTCGATCTTTTTTTCTTTGGTTTGGTTTAGTTTTTTCATTCGTTTTCTCTCTCTCTCTCTCTCTCTCTCTCTCTCTCTCTCTCTCTCTCTCTCTCTCTCTCTCTCTCTCTCTCTCTCTCTCTCTCTCTCTCTCTCTCTCTCTCTCTCTCTCTCTCTCTCTCTCTCTCTCTCTCTCTCTCTCTCTCTCTCTCTCTCTCTCTCTCTCTCTCTCTCTCTCTCTCTCTCTCTCTCTCTTCCTTGGTTACCGAATCTGTTTTGTTTTTTTTTTTTTTTTTTGATTCCTTTCGGTTCGGTCAGGTATTTTTGTTATATATTCCATTCATGATGATGATGTTGTCTTTGATGATGATTCGGTTACCTGCCAACCAAAAAAAAATCAAACTCTTTCAAAAATCGAAAGCAGAAACCGTATAAGAAAAAATAAAATCGAAACCGCCAAAACACAACGCACATCGTTGCTGTGCTATATTATATATCTTATGGTTATTAATATAAACAAACGAATCAAGCAGTTGACATACCAATAGGATAGGATGATTGTGATGTAATATTTTTTTTCTCCTTTTGATTCTTGTTGGATTCCTGATAATGATGATGATAATGATTGTTTCTTTTTGTTTTTTTTTTTTGATCCCGTATATAATATACATTTGTGTTTTGGATTCTTTCTTGTGGTATTTGCTGGTATCCCATCACAACCGATTTTTTCTCTCTTTCTTTTTCTTTCGCACAACATAATTCTTTTAAAATTCAGTGAGAGAGAAAGAGAAAAAAAGAGCAATACTATTACCAAACCAACAACGAAATCATCGACCAAATACTTACACGATTTTTTTGTGTATCTATGATGATAATGGTGATGGCAATGATGATGATGATGATGATGATGTCGATCGTCATCATGTCGATATAAATGATTGTTATTATAGCTATATATTTGTGAAAGACAACGATGATGATGATGACGACGACGACGACATTGATGATAATAATAATAATAATGATGAACTAAAGTATAACTAAATATTATTATTATTATTATTATCATCAACATAACAACGGTTACCAAGACCCATGACAATGATTGAATGATGATGATGAACAATAATAAATAATATAAACCCATACAACAAGGATTTAGTATATGATATTTGTTGTTGTTGGATCGATTGAATGCAATAATAAGAATGATAACAACATCAACAACAACAAAGATTACTCATTTCATCAATTATACCATATTAAAGATGACGTTAATGATGAGCCCCGATTCTTGGTCCAAAACATTCGAAACATTGATATTGAGATTCATAGATGACGTAATAATCCTGTTTGATTCAAATTTATGGAAAATTGGCAAAAAAAAAATTATCCATTCGAATTATTATTTTCTATTGTTTTTAACATAGAAATCTTAAAAGGATTCATGAATAGACAGAAGAAAAACCAGAAAATTTGCCTTTAAGGGAATGAAAAATTTTTCATTATCATCATTACAACAACAACAGCATCAGCAGCAGCAAGTCACACATGGTTGATTATGGATAAGATGATGATGATGCCGATATTTGTTGTTGAATGATGATAAAAAAAATGGTAATGATGATATTGCGAGCATCGATCATCATCATCATCATCATTATTCGAACATCGTCATCATCATTAAGATAGAGAAAGAGAAAAAAAACATCTGACCTGATAGATGGATGGAAAATTCGTTCAACCGCATCCTTTTTCTTTTTTTCTTGTTGTCGTTGTTATGTTTTTTTCATCATCATCATCATCATCATCATTATTTTCTTCTTCTGAGCATTAGACGGTCAGAAATATTTTGATTCAAATTCTCATGATGTTGATGATGATTAGTGAGTTGGTTTTTTCCACTAAAATTTCTTTTTGACAATCGTCCAACAATAACAACAACAACAACAATAACAAAAATGACAATAATCAGACGAAAGTAATGAAAAAAAAAAATCCTCTGAGAATCCATCAAAGAAAATTCATCACTTGTTTGTGAAACCTGTGTGTGTGTGTGTGTGTGTGTGTGTGTGTGTGTGTGTGTGTGTGTGTGTGTGTGTGTGTGTGTGTGTGTGTTAATCCAAGCGTGAATATTATTCAGCATCAAATTTTAAATTCAAGTTAAAAAAATCGGATCATTTTTTTTTTTGCTATCGATAGTTATGTTGGAATAAGAGAACAAGATTCTATTCAATCAAAAAGTTTCAATTGAAAAATTCGGCACACTGCCCCAAATTGGTGATTGAATTCAAATTTTCTTAAATAACCAGTAAAAAAAAAATCAATTCAATACTCATTCTCATTCATCCACAACCATCAATCAGGTTGATTCTGTTTTGAGTGAAACGCCGTTTTTTTTTTTTTTTTTTTGGTTTCGTTATCGGTTTTTTTTATCCAATCCAATCAAATGTGATATCGACATTACAATAGCAATTGACAATTTCAGCATCAAATTAAAAAAAGCTAAAATCGACTGACGATATCGACACACACAAACACACAAAAGACTTTTCTTTATATTCGGTTATTCTCAATCATCAACGATGAAATGTTTAGAAATGAAGTTGCAACACAGAAAAAAAAAGAAAAAAAAATTATTGATGGAGTTAAATCATGGCTCTCCGTTTTTTTTGTTGTTGCTATATTGTTTGATTAAATAGAGCGAATCTAATCGTTTGGTCCCTATAGTCCAACATAGGACAATTTTGAACATACTATTGTATAACGTGGGCACTTTGAAAACTTTTTGTGTGTTTGGCAACAAAGCGGATAGTAAAAGAAAACTTATTAACTTGTTTCATTCATTTGAAATTTACCATCAAAATTGATGATGATGATGATGATGATGATCATCATCATCATCATCATCAAAAGACAAAAGAAATTTAACTGTTCATTTACGATAATTTCAGCATCATATTGTTGTCGATGATGATGGATATAATTTAGTTTAATTGATTTTTTTTTTTTATTGTTGTTCATGTGTTTGAAAGGAGGTGTGTTTTTTATCATAAGTTACACATGATGATGATGATGATGACGATATCATAATGTAGGAGTATTTTTTTTTGGTTGAACAAAGAAAAAAAAATGAAATGAAATGGCCAAAACATATATTATGTATGTATGTGTATGTGTTATTTTTATGTTTTAAAAGAAATATATATGATGTCCAGTTTGATGAATAATATAGGTCAATCATATTTGTATTGTGTGTGTGGGTGGTGGTGGTGGTGGTGGTGGTGGTGGTGGTGGATACGAATCAATTATTATTATTAACATTTTTTTTTCTTGATTCATATCTTGTGAAATGAATTTTTTTTGCCACTTCCTACTTATTTACTTGGTTATATTTTTTTTTCTTTCTTCTATTAACCAATTTTTCTTTTCAATTGTTGTTGTTGTTGTTGTTTTGGGTTAAAGTATTTACTGTGTGAAAAAAAACAACGAATTATGTTTTTCTGAAATGAATTAAAAAATATAGAACATGCTTGCATGTAAATATCCAACATCTTGATATTTATCATCATGAAAGTAGTAATTTATCTTTTTCTTTATTCGGTCCATGGATTTTCTAGATTAATAAATAAAAAATAAAATAAGTATTTCTTGTTTATGTTGATTGACTGTCTGAACGGTGACCATTGGTCATTCAAGTCATGGTTGGATGTATTGTGGAAAGATACAACCTATTATTTATCTACAACCAAAAAAAAAAAAAAACAGAAAAAAATATGCGTACATTTTATGTCAAAAGTCAAAAAAAAATCATTTTTCGTTTGATCATGATGATCATGGTGGTGGTGGTGGTGGTGTTGGTGGTGATGGTAGTTGGTTGGTAACCAATCCAAAAGTGATAATTGGTTTCCCCTTTTTTGAATTTTTTCAAATTCTTTTTTTTTCGCAAAATAAATCCAGGTTGAAAATAAATGTATTTTTTTTCTCTTGTTGTTGTTTTTAACCAAAACCTAGTTGAACTAAATGTTATGTCATGATGATGATGATGATTGTTTGATCGGTTGGTTGGTCAGATCAGATCACATTATATCTTGCGAGATGGTTGGATGATTTGGATTGATGATGATGATTGAATTTTTTTTTTTTGCTTCTATGGATGTCCCGTTATATAGTGTTTTGGCCATTCCCATTTTTTTTCTTCCTTATGGTTTTTTTGTGTGTGAATATTGTGTGGCCAAACGGGCGCCAATTACCTAACAACAATGACTCCACACACACACACACACACGCTAACACATTTGATGTGTTCAACGCATAATGGCGGGTATACGGCGATTGGACATTTGGACATGGTAGTGCCTGGTGCCATTGGCTATAGAATAACGAATAATGATGATGATGATAGTCCTGTGTTCCATGTAACGTCAATCATATGATAATAAACTTACAAGAAAACCAATCAGAAAAATTGTTGACTTCGATTTGCTTTGCTGACCATCCAAACATCCAATCATCATCATCATTGTAATCAGGTTCCAGTAGTTCATTCTAGATATCTATCCATAAAATATGTTCATGTCCAGTTCATGGCTCTTTCATTTTGCCAATTGTCCAGTTATGTGTGTATGTTTGTGTTGAACATTCGTTTCTTTTTCTTCTATAAAAATTTCATTTCATTATTTCACTGATACTGTTACAATGACAATACATTCGTACATATGCCGGACAGTTCATTCAAATTTCCTAACTTTCAAAACGATGTAGATCAAAGAGATGAAGAGAAAAAAAATAGAAGAAAAAACTTACACTTGGCTAAAGAAAGAAAATCAGATGATAATGGATGACTGGCGAGAAAAAGCCTGCGATTGGATAGATTGAATGAAAATAATATTCTTATATTTTATTATTTCTCTCCATTTTTATGGATGACAAATCCACCATCCAATCATCCACCGATGTTTAGCAAACTTTGAAAAAAAGATTTCCAAATCATAACATCGCTTCATCCGCACAAAAAGAATCAATTTTTTAATAATTTAAATTTGTTGATATTTTATATATGTGAATTAATGTCGGGATCTGCATTAACTAACCGTTTTCATTTTTAGTTATTATTCTTTTATTTTGTTCACAGAGATATATTTCATAAGATTCATCATCAATCATATGTATGAATGATATATAATCAGTTAAGAGAAAAAAATGGCTACGACTGCATTGATGCAACCAGCAGCCGCGCCGACAACATCATCGCCTCAATCATCATCATCATCGACAATCGATGCCAAACAGCAGCAAGAGCAATCATCATCAATAATGATTACTAATGGACATCATTCATCCGATTCAGATTCGATATCTGATCATGAAACAACAAACCAACAATCAGAACAAATGGATACGCAACTAGCCGGATTAAAACGTAAATCATTTAATGAAACTGATAATGATGATGACGAAGATGATGATGATAAAGAAATTGAAATCAATGATGACCAAGAAATTAAACGAACGACAAGGCCAAAGTTGAATCATTATCATAGCTCAACTGAAGAAGAGGAGGAAACGGTTGATGAAAAACAACCGGATGAAACGATGAAAATAATGATGATGAACAGCAGCCAATCATCTATCAATGTCGATAATAATAATGATGGAGAAGATGGTGATGATGATAATGATAGCATAAAACCAATAGTGAATTCATTATCATCATTAATCAATATGGAAATGTCAATCAAACAGCAATCATCATCAATGAATTTAACGACGAAACCAAAGAAATTATCCACCGGAAAACTTGAACGTATTACCGAACGTTTGGCTAAGCGACAACATTCGAACGGCGGAACAGCTACAACATCGACTATTTCGTCGGTATGTGTATTTTTGATGTTTAAGTTGATTTTTTTTCTAAATAAAATATTTTTCAGATTTCAAATGGAGATAGCTTTATAAAACGGTCAGCAAGTCCAACGGATGAATCTTTATTATCAAATAATGATGACAAATCAGAATTAGCAAATGAAAATGGTGAATCAAATGATATTGATGATGATGATGATAATGATGATGATCATATGATGAAATCATCTTCAATAGATGATGATATGGATGAAGATATGAATGAAGAAGATGAAGATGGTATGGAAAATGGCTTACAAGCATTAGGCCTAATGGGCAATGTTGCATACATGAATGATGATTCATTTAAATGTCCTGTTTGTGGTTTGAAATTGGATTCACAGCATACGTTCACATTACATATTCGTTCACATAATCCAAATGATCATTCGAATACATGTAGTCTTTGTGGTAAAACACTTAGTTCAGCCAGTAGTCTCGATCGTCATATGTTAATACATTCGGGTGAGAGGCCATTCAAATGTAGCCTTTGTGGTATGGCATTCACCACCAATGGTAATATGCATCGTCATATGCGTACACATGGCCATGGATCCATTGGTTATACGCCACGTGGCCAAAAACGACGAGCTAAATTATTGACACAAGCATTGGAAAAGGCGGTAGCAGCAGCTGCTGCCGGTGAAGAAGTTGATTATGGAGCGATAAATAAACTTAAAAAATCGATACTCGAATCTAAAGTGACCGTACCGACAACAACGGGTGGTAAACGACAATCCAAAAATCAACAACAACAATCGGCAGCGACAACATTTTCCGAACAATTACTATCATCGTTGGCACCAAACGTATCGATTGAAGCAGCAGCTGCTGCAGCTGTTGCCGCTGCACATAATGCGGCTGGATCGGAAAATGGTGATAGTATCCTATCACATCTAAGTGCAGCTGCAGCGGCAGCAGCCAATTCTCAACATCAAAGTGGAAGTGGCCGTAAACATCGACATCGAAATAGCCATTCTACAATGACTACTAGTCACCATCAAGCTGCTATAACCCCGACAACATCAAAATCTAATGATAAAACTGTGGCAAAAGAATCAACATCCACAACTACTACTTCAACTTCAAATCTGCCATTGAATTTGGCCAATAATTCAATAGTATCTTGGCCAACAAATCAACATTCAACAATGAATCCAACATCTACACCACCGACAACCATACCGGAAAAGGGTCGACCAGGTCGTAAGAAAAAACAACGTCTTTCTGATCCTGTTAGCATGAATAGAATGATGAATCATCATGCTCATCACCCATCATCATTACCATTATCATTACAGCCATCATCAACACCTGCAACTCAAGTACAAATTCCACAACAGCCATCAACACCGACCATAGCACCTCCACCAACACTACCACCAACCAATCATTTATCACCATTTGGACCGTTAAAAGATCGATGTCCAATCTGTGCTCATCCTATACGTACGATGCCTGAATTACATTTACATATGATGGCATATCATATGCAGGAACGATTATTCTGTAATGATTGTGGTATGATATTGGACAATTATGATACGTATACACATCATCGATGTACAGCATCGGCAGCAACAGTCATGTCAGCATTAAGACAGAATCCAAATCTTCAATCAGATCTATTATTCTGTTCAAGTAATACATCACGTATGAATTTTTCATCCGCACGAACATATGCTGCAAATCTAGAATTATTACGTGCCGGTTTAACAGCAGCTGCCGTAACAAATGGTGGTGGTGGTCAACAACATTTACAAGCAGCCGCCGCTGCTCAAGTAATGCTACAAGCAGCTCAATTAGCACAGCAACAACAAAATTCTTCACAACAACAACAACAACAGCAACAGCAACCACCACAGCCATCGCAATCAAGAAAATCAAACAATTTACAACAAGCAACAGTTAATTGTAGTCAATGTACTAGAAAATTTTTCACAAGTAAAGAATTAAAACATCATCATGATACATATTGTCATCAATGTCAATTAGATTGTGATTCAATATCAACGTATCAATTACATCAATTTTCACATTCATTCGAAAAGCTCAGTCAATCACAACTACATTCATCACATGCTGATAAAATGCAATTATTGAAAAATGCAGCCATATCTGCATTTCCGTTTCAATTATCATCACCAACCGCATCATCACCATCATTGGTTACGAATCCATCATCATCATCATCATCATCGTTGATCTCATCAGCATCGGCGTTATCTCATCATGATCATCATTCACTAATTCAACCACCACCACCACCAACACTACCATCATCATCATCTATTTCATTGACAAAAGCCACATCTATTCCGACAATACCACAACATTCGACATCATCGTCGATTGCATCGCTTACATCAATGGCCAATATGAAACCTGATCTAGCCGATATCGAATCGATTCTATCGATTGTACATGCAACAAATGCTATGAAAAATGCTAATCATTCATCATCATCATCAACATCAACAACAACGGCTGCAACTAATAATTCAATAAATAATAATGATAATAATAATAAACAGTCAATGAATGGTACACAGCTACGTTCACCAATATCACCAAATCGTGCAAGCGATGCCGGTGATTACCGTGGTGCTACACAGATGAAACGACATTCCCAGATGAATGGTGGTGAGGCTACAAATCAACCGGATTCACCAGCATCAGCCGATTCAGCTGCCGGTGCTGTTGCCGCATCAAATTTACCGGGTAGTTGTCAAACAACAACAATGAATATGACCGTTGAACATCAACATCATAATCATCATCATCGACATAGTACAAAAACTGATCTCAATACCAATACAAATGGTACGTCGACAGCAACAGCAATGGCTTTATGTCTGACCAAATCAAATAATAACGCAACAAAAAATATTGCTCATAATGATAAAATTATATCGCCTAAATCAAAAGAATCATCATCAAAATCATCGATGGTCAAATCAATTAAATCTGAATCGCAACAAAAACACTCATCACAAATGAATGATGGCAAAACTGGAAATGTTCACACCACTATCAATCAAAGTGGTAATAATCAAATAAAACCACCACGTTTCCGTTGTGAATCATGTCGTTTATCATTTAAATCCATGAACGCATTACGACGTCATAATCGTGGCCATACAGCCGAAGGTGGTCATTCACATGCATGTCATCTATGTCCATATAAATCATTGGATAAAAGTACATTGATACGTCACCTACGAACACATAATGGTGAACGACCATTTCAATGTGCCATTTGTAAATATGCATTCACAACTAAAGCTAATTGTGAACGACATATACGTAAACGTCATCGAAATTTGAAATCAAAATCCGAAATTCGTAATGCAATGCAATATAATATTGATATGGCATCTACTGCAGCGGCAACAAGACTTGTAAGTGAAAAAATATTCATCGAACGTGATCAATTACCTACGTCACAGGATACTGTATGTAAAAAATGTGATGAAGATTTCGGTACGAATCGCGAATTGCGTGCACATTTACGGCAACCAAATAATCCTTGTTCACAACAATTAAAACCATTCGTATGCACTATCTGTAATATTGGTTTCAATACACGAAATAATTGTGTACGACATATTATTAAACAACATCCGACAACGGTCGAAATCGGTCACGATGATGATGAGGGTACAACAAAAATAATAGATGCCGAAGCATTGATGATTGAAACGGGTTCCAGTTCAAGCTTAAGTCCATCACCACGAAGACAATCAACAAAATTATCATCAAAACGAAATGACAATAATCATCATCACCGTCATAATCGTCATAGATCATCATTTTCATCCACATTATCATCAGGTGAATCGTCTGAATGTGAATCATTTGCTGCTATACATTCATTTGATAATGGTGGCCATAATGGTAGTTCAAATGGAAAACGACAAAATGGTAAAAATCTAAAAAATTTAGCTGCCGCCACATTTTGTACGGTTGTTGATGAAAATAATGATAATAAACAAAAACAACAGCCACCATCACCATTGAATTTATCGAAAAAATCATCATCCGAAGATGATTTCCCCATACCGATTGAAGAAGAAGATGATGATGACATTTATGATGATGAGTATGAGGATGATGATGTTGGTGAATTCGACGATGATATTGATTGTATCGATGATGACGAGGAAGATGATATTGATGAAGATGATGATGATGACGATGAAGGTGTACCAATCGAAGATGATGATTTTGACGAGGATGAAATTTCTGCTAACAATAATCATCATCATCATCAAATTGGACCAACTGTTTTAGATCTTAGTTTCAAGACAAAATAATAAATTAGTATATAACACGGAAAAACCAAAAACCACACACACACACACACACACATTCAGGTTTTTTTTCGATTTAAATTTAAATTGTTTTTTCGTTACTAAACACTTCACACATCATATATAACACGTTGTGTTGGTTTTCGCATCAATAGTGATTTGACCAATAGAGATATTTACTTTGTAGAAATTACTGTTTTAATTCCACCGATTTTGATTCCATATACATTGATACAATTTTTAAAAAGAATTCTCTCATTCCACATTATGTTACTGTGCTTAGTGGTCTCTATCTTTACAATGTTTTTTTCCATTGCAGGTTTTTTTTTCTTTTTTCGTTTAATATTCCTTTGACGATGAAAAACTTTGTATTATTATTTGTATTTCATCAGCAATCTGTTCGATAATCGATTCAATGCGTTCACAATGATTGCCTTGATTCTCTCTCTCTCTCTTTTTCTCTGGTTTGCTTTTCTTTCACATACATAATTTAAATTTTACATAATCAAAAATTCACCAAAAAAAAACGACAACTACAACAACAAACTTATCATTCAGATATAAACATTTGATTTTTTTTCACACACAACTCATTTTTTTTCTTCTTGTTGTAGAATTTTCAGACATTCTCTTACCAAACATTCATTTACCAAAACAAAAAAACAATCAAAAACAACAACAATATATATAACATAACATGATTAATTTTGATTTATCATTATTGATTGAATTTAAATTAATTAATGAATCTTCAATTGATTATTTGTCATTATTATTATAAATTCTTATTATTATCATTATTAAATTGATGGATTATTTCTTGAAAAAAAATTTGTTTTTGTTTGTTTGTTTTTTTTGCTGTTCTATATAACGTAACATTCGAATCGAACTTGTCCATTGTGCAAGACGTTCTATTTCATCGATCAATTCTTTTGATAATGGTTGCTGTTGTTGTTGTTGATTTATTCTACCCATATAAGCAAATTCAATCAATTTTTCAATTACGTCACAGGAAAATGGTAAATATAAACATTTTATTTTATCATCATCATCATGTTGCTTTTCATTGTTGAAAAGAATGGCTTTATGAAAATATGGACTCAATACATACAATGGAAATGAATGTACAAGATGATGATGACAATTTTGTTTACAAATAATTTTCAAATCTTCCTGTACGTATGGAATTTTATGGCTAAATTCGATAATCGTAGAATTTTTTCGTTTCAATTTATGATTGCGGATCATTTTATCAATTTATTTAATCACCACCACACAACACTGCAACTTATATCAAATCGATTTCGTTCCAGGGTTTTTAAATGCAAGAAAAAAAAAATAAATGAAAATGAAAAATCAATTTAATTTTGTTTGAAAAAAATAAAATTTTTATTTGAACATTGCTGCCATCTGTTGGCAGCATATGATTTAAAAGCGAATTTCATTTATTAAACAAAAAAAAAATTCACTATCCTCGATTAGCGGCTTTATTTCGAGTATTCATTTGTGATGGTGAATAACTATTACCACCAGTGTTACTTCCGTCATATGAATTGGATCCATAATCATCAGTATTGCCACGTCCATTAGTGTTAGTACCATAACCATTATTACCACCTCCTCGATTATATTGAGAATTGCCATAATAATCATTCGGATAATAATTATTACCATAGTTGCCATTATACATTCCATTCGGTGGATACATTCCATTAGAACCATATCCATTATTCGAATAGATAGGAGGATATCTTCTCATTCCAGTTGTCCATGGATAATAACCACCACGTAATGAAGTTTGACGATAATAAATCGGATAAGGTGTGTAAATATAACCATTATATGGTTGTAATTGTTGCTGTTGTTTATATAAATAAGAATTTGCTGCAAGAAAAGGCATAACCGATGCTAATGGAACACGAGCACCAAGTGTCATCAATACTTGTAGATGAACAAGAGCAATATAAAAATGGAAACAATGAAGATGACAAAGAATGGCGATAAGTTTCATTTTCAATGTTTTTTTTTTGGGCTATATTCAATCAACAAAATAATTCAAAATAATGATCATCATTATTGGAAAAAAATATATCAATAAGGCGATCGAATCTATTTATATATGGATTCATTGTTGATTGTTTGGCTATTGCAGGTGATATATTTGAATGTGACAACAACAACAACATCAACAAATAGTTACATTAATGATATTTACATTTAATACCAGGTGTATGTGTGTGTGTGTGTGTGTTTGGTATGTTGTCGATATGTATATTCTGATCATGGGATGATAAAAAAAATAATGAATTTGATCAAAAAAAATAAAAATAAAAATAAAAAATGATAAAGAGAATGGTAGTCATATTTTATATTTTGAAAATTGAATGATAATCAATCAAATTTTGTTATTGTTTATTTCTTGTTGACAAATTATCATCATTATTTTTATTTTTTTGATGTCCATCACCACAATCAATGATGATCATCATCATTATTTGGCGTCCATTCAACCTTTATTGGAAAAACAATAGATTTTATCATTCAAATTCACAGATATCCAAAATTTTTTTTTTCACAGGAAAAAGAAAACAAAAGAAAAAAATATTAAGGAATTTATCAAACATTTTTATTTTCACATTTAATGTTTATTTTTTTATTTGAATTTCAGCAATCAAACAATCTTTTCTATGCTGTGTCCATATTAGAGAGTTTGTCAAATGATTGTCACTTTTTTTCAAATATTTCATAAATAGGATGTGATAATAATGAAATTTAAAACACGAAGAAAAAAAAAACATTGTTGTGATATGAATTGTGTTCTTGGTAGTGGTGGTCGTCGTAATCGTTGGTGATGATAATAGTTGTTGTTGATGTTGTTGTTGAATGTCCTTGGATCTGGGTGCAAATTTTCCTTTATTTATTTATTTTTAATGATTCAAATAAAATTCGTCAAACGGTTTCTGTTTCGTAAATCTTGAATTACGAAACGTATGTCTGCCTGCCAGTGTTGGTGTTTGAATTTCATCATTAACAAGCACATTTACAAGCGCATTCTTTTTTCTTATTGTTGATATTTTCAAACGGTATTGGAGCCTGTCGTTTATTTCTACCTAAGCTATTTATCGGTGATGGTCCATTGCCTTTACCAGCATTATTTTCAATGGATTTCGGTGCTGGATCTTTACCATCATCATCATCATTTTTATCCATCGGACGACTTGGACCACTAATAATAATCAATTGACGAACCGGTTTCGGTTCAGATTGATCATCATTAGAATCAGACATAGATGAAAATGAGGATTGAATAATCGGATTTCCTTCTTTTGATAATTTTGGCTGTTGTTGTTGTTGATCATCATCACCACTATGGCATGAGAATATCAATTTTTCACCAGTCAAATGTACAAGTCGTGGATCGGTGGTAATATTGCCAAACGGTGTCATCAACTATATATAATAATGAATCGATAAATTAAAAAGACAAAGAGGAGAGAATTGAAACACATTATGAGAAACAAAGAAGGAAAAAAAGCCATACAATAATCAAATGTTAATTATTGAAAAGTTTGATAGGGATCATTGATCACAACAACAACAACGACAACAGAACAATACACACAAACAAATATCCAACGGTGATTTGTGTACAAAGACAACTAATGAATGTGATCGATATAATTGGATTGCTATCAACTAATCAATCAAGGAGGAAATTTTTTTTCTTTCATGTCTCCATCTGCCTATTGTCATCGATCTATCTTTCATCAGGTTGTATAGGATTGAGCAGAAAAAGCTCAGATCCGGTTTCTCTTATACATTCGAATAACAAAGCATTCGATTATACGATTCATAAATAACGTTCAACAAAGATTTTGTCAATTGATTGTTGCGCTTCAACGATTTTTCGAAGGTTTTTTGTGTCTAGATATAATATTCTTAGAATTTAATTCAATTTGATTTAATTTTGTTGACCATTTTCAAATCAAAATCGATACCATTAATATCATGATCATCATAGCATATATCTTACCTTTTTCGGTTCCGATGCGATTATCTGATTAGCTGTTTTACGTTCAATCACACAATTTACATGACCTTTTTCATCATCACCCATTGCATTAATCATTTCCTAGTTTAGAAAAATTTCAAGTAAATTTCAAAAATCGTATAGAAATCATTCACACTTACACCTGCTCGGCCACTCATTCGTAGACTAAGTGGAATATGACGTTGTCCTGATGAATATTCATCATCTGGTTCGGATGTAGCCATCATCGGTTCAAAATAAGGACCACCATGGCTTGCTTCTGCCGTAGTAAATTCAGTACATTGTAATGATTTGGACTGAATATAAACAGAAACCAAAATAAACGATCCGATAATGACCGTCATGAACAACATAGTTCGTGCAATTAATCGGGCAACCAACATTGCGGTCGGTTCATATTGTTGTCGCTATTTTTCAATTAATAGCAACGTTAGTGTTTATGAATAATCCATAGAAGTGTGTAAACCGAAAAAATACATACCGATGTTCCAATCAATTCGGTACCACTCATACTACCCGTTTCCATTTCGTTCGATGTTGTTGATACACCCATCAATTTGGATTCCATTCGTGCAATACCAGCGCTAATCGAATTGGTCAATTTCATTTTATAAAATAATTAAAATTTTCTTTTTTTGTTTGTTTGTTTGTTTGTCACACTGCTGATTCACAAAATCACTAAAAAAAACACACTAAACATGAATATATACGACCTCACAATGAAGTCTATGACTTAAGAAATTGAAATTTATCAAGCTTTTAATAATTGAAATTTCCACTAAACAACAACAACAACAAGAAATTGGTAACAATATATTCAACAAACAAAAGAGAATGACAAATAAAAATTTTTGAGAAAATGAATCAGAAACGTAAATGAAAATGAAAATGAAGAAAAATACTCAAAAAAAAGAGAATTTCTCACCGAATTAAAAATTTCACTTTCGGTTTTTTTTCTTTCACAAATGTTTCAATGGGATTGGAGCAATAACAGCAACAACAACAACAACAACAAAGAGAGTTGGTTAACTGATTCACAAGAAAGTCTAAAAGTCTAATTCGCATGTATACAATGAATTTATATATCGATGAGATTTATGCCCAATGCTTCGAGCCTTCAAGTTGGCCTTGTACATTTGCCCATTATTACAATTACAGCTTTAATAATAATAACTTATTATTCTCCTAAATAAACATGCAAGATATCTGTATCTGTATAAAAATATATATTGTGGATCGAGGCCAACCACCAAAAAGATACAAACAACAACAACAACAACAACGAAAAATGGACAAATCAATCATAAACCAAATAGGTGAAATATATTTACATTTAAATTTTTTTTTTTTAAATAGAGAAAAAATGAGTAGAAGAAAATTACGCCGGAAATGCACGTGATAGCTCAAGCGGAACCACACGTCGAATGTGTGTGTGTGTGTGAGAGAGAAAAAAAAACTAGTTGATGATTTTTTATGATTTACTAACTAGATTTTCAAAATATCTTAGATTAAAATTATTTTTTTTTTTTTTTTGAAAGAGAAAAAAATGGACAAGGACGATCATAATCAATTGGTCAACCGATATCCATTATTGGTCAAGATCGTGTAAAATTGTTAAAAAAAAATTAGTTCAGAAATTATAAAAAAAATTCTGAAATTTTAATCAGGACAATTATGATGGATTTCATCATCATCAGTATAATTATGAATTAGGTTATGCACAATTATGATAATGATGATGATGATAATGATGACTAGGCCGATTAAATTCATGCACAATTCAATTTATATCACAACCATTTATAATGATGATGAGATGTCTGTTGTGGACATTTCATCAATAAATAGCTACATGCAACATGTATTATCGTATTCTATTTTGGCTATCATTTTTAATTGTTTTTCAATCACCATCATTAGTATATGGACAAAATTGGCTAATACAATATCTATTACCGACGGATTATGATCCAGAAATACCACCAATAATTGATGGTGAAGTTTATGTTAATTCAACTATACAAATACATACATTTCGAATTGTTGATGAACAAGAAGTGAGTGTTATAGTGTTGAATGTCATTTTATTTTATGGATTCGATTTTTTTTTCACAGGGTTTTCGTGCCGATCTTGATCTTTGCCTTAAATGGCAAGATTATCGTCTTCAATCGATTGATATAAATAATGAAATGAATGTGTCACGTTGGATATTGAATCGTTTCGGTGGTCATTATGATAAGATAAAATTAACCGATGTTGATAGTCTTTGGTATCCGGGTGTTTATTTTCGAAATTCAGTTTCCACACAAATAACACAGGCATTATTACCATTACAGTATATGGAAATATGGCCTGATAGTAAAACGGTTCATATGTGTATCCGGTTTCGTGTATATTTTCAATGTCTACTTGAATTAAGCAATTTTCCATTCGATAGTAATCGTTGCTATTTTGAGCTTGAAAATTGTTAGTATCTGATAATTCGATTTAATATATTGTGAAAATTTCATTATTTTGTTCATTGAAAACAGTAGAACGTCTTCGATTATATATGGAATGGATACAAAGCCCGGATGGTAATTCACAGGTTCGTGTAATGGAAAGATTTACTGGTTATTGCGAACCGATCGGTTTCAACACATTTCATCCACATCGTTATGATCTACAATCATATACGAATGTATTCAATAATCAATCATGTGTATACGGAGGGTTGAAAATTGTTCGTCATATTAATTATTATATCATACGATATTATACCGGAACATTTCTTTGTATGTGTATCTGTTGTATTGGACCATGGATCACCATTTTGGCCTATCCAGCTAGAACAATTTTAACAGCAACAGTATTATATGCAGTCATTCGAATTAGTCATACCGGTTATGATGAAGTTCCGGCCCGTGATGTAGTCTCATTATATTGGTGGTTCTGGTCTGTACAATGTTACATCTATATCTGTATCATGGCATATGCATTGGCTATTGCTTGGTTTTATTTCGCACGAGAAAAAGTTGATTTCCATAAACGTGGCCTTGAAACACCTGATGGACATTATTTTGGTAAAAATACCTGGTATCGTTACTGGGGTCATTTGATGGACAGATTTCTACATTGGGTTTTTGGTCCAATAGATTTTCAGGCCAGTCCAATGCATCGAAATAAAGTGGATTATTTTGCTCGAATTTTTCTACCTGGTCTAATGTTATTATGGGTATTTGTCTATTTGGTCGCAACATTATCACCTTGGGCAACAAAATATCGTTATTATTAAAATCAGAATTAGAACACGTATTTAAAAAAATTGGAATAAAAATTTTTTGAAAAAAATCATCATCATAATGATTTGTATAAATGAAAATTTTATCTTCGTCACGGTCAAATTAATGTTAATATAAATCTGAGCGACATAGATTTGAATCCTAGTTTTTTTTTGTTCGGGGAGCGACATCAATATATGTGTTCAAAACTATGTCCACCCAGATGGTTCATCGAAAAATTTCATTTATGTTTGTTATATTTTTAATTATACAACTGTTGTTTGGACAATCGATTGGTCAGAATTGGCTAATCGATAATATTCTACCTGATAATTATAATCCGAATGTTGCACCATTAATCGACGGTTCAGTCATTGTAAATGTATCGATGCGTGTACATAAATTCGATGCTGGTGATAATCAATTGGTTAGTGTTTTTGATGATTAAACTTTTGATGATTAACTCCGTTTCTTGAATATTATATATGTAGACTTTAGAAACTGATTTGACTATGTGCCTGCAATGGTTCGATCCACGTATATTAGATTTCAATCTTACCACCGTTTCTGATCTGATTCCGGGTAAAGAATTGCGTAGTAATATCATTGTACTCACCGATTATAGCCGTATATGGCTACCACAAATTTATTTCCGTAATGCAATTACAACACAAATTGTTAATAGTTTTCAAGTTGTTGAAGTTTATTCACATGATAAAATATTTAATTGGTGTTCACGTATCGACATATCATTCATTTGTCGATTTATTTTGTCGAATTTTCCATTCGATGAACATTATTGTTATTTTAAGCTACAAACACGTAAGTGTAATAATGATTTTTAAATATGATTTTGACATTTAATTTAATATATTTTCATTGTTTATTCATCACAGTTGGTACATCGATTCCCTATGTTCGGTTACAAATGCATGAACATCTTAAATCACCTGGTCATAATAATCAATTCGTTGTACGTGAAAGTTTATTGGGCGATTGTAATCCGGAAAAAGAACCACTGAATCGTTTCGATCGAATCTATCATAATCTAGAGCATCGTTGGAATGATGATAGCTGCATTTATGCTGGCCTTAGAATTGTTCGCCATGTAAATTATTATATTATCCGATATTATCTGCTTAGTTTCTTATTGGTCTGTATTGCTTTCGTTGAATTCTGGTATCCGGTTGCAGCTTATTCAGCAAATGGTCGTATGGTATTGACTGTCATTTGTTTAGTCAACATAATCGGTCTTAGCCGTGAATGTTATAATGAGGTTCCTTGTAAAGATGTTGCATCATTATATTGGTGGATGTGGGGTTGTCAATTTTTTGTCTATATGTGTCTAGTGGAATTTGCATTAGCTTATGGTTGGTTTTATTATATTGCAGACAAAAAGAATGCACGTGCAAGAGGTATTGAAAGTCCAGATGGTTATTATTTCGGTAAAGGTGGTTTTTATCGAAGATGTGGTCAAGTATTGACCAATTTCTTACGGATGATTTATGGTAATTTACCGTTTCATGAAGATGAAGTGAATAGAAATAAGGTCGATTATTTAGCCAGAGTTGTATTTCCGGCTACATTACTATTTTTTACATTAATCTATATTGTTGCTACTATTCCGGCATGGGTGGCCAAATATTGAATTTTTTTATCATTTTCTCTCTTGTTTTTGTTGTTGATATTTGTCCTATATTTTTCATTTGTTAATGACTTGTAAAAAAAACTTTATTTGAAATAAATAAATATTCAACAATGTTCAAAATCAATTCAAACGTGTGTTCGATAGACTGAAAACTAAAAATGAATTTCTCTATTCCAATGTTGATAATAACAACATTATGTCTGTTGATTGTTCCAGTTGTAAGGGCACAGAATTGGCTTCTGGATTACATTTTACCACCAGATTATAATCGTGATATGATGCCCATTAAAGATGATGTTCGACATTCTATACAAGTGAATGTTACACTTTATATCAATATTTTCCATGGAACAGATGATGAATTGGTAAATTAATTAATTTTTTTTTATTTAGCTATTTGTGTATAGATGTATTTGTTTTTATTGGATCATTTTTTTACAGCATCTAGATACGGATCTATATCTTTGTTTAAAATGGTATGATTATCGATTGTTATCGTTACCGGAAGAGCTTGCACCACCACCAGTGAATTATAGCGAGCCACGAAAAATATATAAAAAAGTTCAGATTACTGATTATGAACGATTATGGATACCGAAAGTTTATTTCCGTAATGGTGTTTCGTCAGAAGTGGTCAATAGTCTTCGTGATATACAATATGCAAGTATTTATCCGGAAAATCATCGTGTAAAATTCTGTCAACGATTATCGACTATGTTTATGTGTCATTTTATTACATCAAATCTACCGTTTGATGAACAACATTGTTATTTCGAAATTGAAAGTCGTAAGTGAACATTTTTTTTTTGGAATTGGAATTTAAATTTTGTTTTGAAATTTTTTTTTCATCAAGTTGCAATATGGAATGATAATATAACGTTGAACATAACAAAATTTCGAATGCCCGATGGTAATGAACAATTTCGAGTTCGTGAACAAATAACCGATATTTGCAGACCAAGATTAATGGATCCATTCAATCCGAATCTTGGCTATAATTTAACACAACATTCATGTGCATTCGCTCGTGTTCAATTGGTTCGACATGTTGGTTATTATATAATGCGTTATTATACACCCACTGCATTGTTAGTATTCATGGTTTTTATACAAATGTGGACACCAACTGTATGTGCACCTGGTCGTGCTATACTTACCGG
This sequence comes from Dermatophagoides farinae, assembly GCF_024713945.1. Classification (NCBI taxonomy): domain Eukaryota; kingdom Metazoa; phylum Arthropoda; class Arachnida; order Sarcoptiformes; family Pyroglyphidae; genus Dermatophagoides; species Dermatophagoides farinae. Next base: position 2,441,864 of record NC_134680.1, on the reverse strand, counting down.
TGTTGTTGAAATGACACTGAAAAGTGTTAGTATTACCGCATATGGTGAGACAACATCAAGACATGTAACATCACTATTCTGGTGGCAATGGGGTTGTCAATTTTTTATATATGTATCCGAAATGGAATATGCATTGATATTTGGTTGGGCACACTTGATCGTCGATAAACATCATGCCCGAAAGAATAATTATGTATGTACGAATTTCATATTAATGAATTTTAAATTTATTTTTTTTTCATTCATTCATTTCTTTTTTTTATCCGATTGCAGACAAGTCCGGATGGCTATTATTTTGGCAAAAATAATTGGTTCAAAAAATCTGGTGCAGCCGTAACAAAATGTTTACATTTTATATACGGCCCAATAGATTTTTTTGCCGATCCAGTTAATCGTAATAAAGTGGATTATTTTTCACGTGTTGCATTTCCGGCTGCATTTTTCTTTTATAGCTGCCTTTATGTTGTGGCTAGTTTTCCACCATGGGCATGGAAATATCGTATGCATTGAATGGCCATGGCAGGAATGGTTTGTCCTCTTTACTGTGAATATATGCCATCATCATTTGAACTACATTTAATAACAATAATAATTCCATATGAAATGAGATGAAAAAAAAAATTTATATATTTTAATTTAATATTCATATTCGAGAAACGAAAATAAAATTTCAACAAATTCAAAATTCATTTTGATCTTTCTATTAGTACACAAATACCGATGATGATGATGATGATGACAATGTGTTGGTGGTGGCGGTTATGTCATATATTTTTGTTTATATTTTCATCCATCATAATCATCAAAGCCGACAATAAAGATGATGATGACAATAAATTACAAGCGGTAACAGTACCATTCGTACCACCAATTTATATTCGTGGACCATCAATAGAACAATATATTGATTCAATTTTACCAATTGATTATGATCGTCAAAAACGACCATTGAATCCATATACTGCTGATAGTGAGTACCATAATTTTAATGATGATGGATGTATGTATGACTGATTGTAAATGCATTCATATTTATGATTTATTATTAGCGATTACCAATGTATCGATATCGATATTTGTCAATGAATTAAAAGATGTCGGTGATGTACATCAAAACTATGAACTTGATCTTACACTCATACTTGAATGGTATGATCCACGTATACTTTCTGATCAAATTGATCTTCAGGTTAGCATCAATGAAGAATCACTCATACAAAAATTCTGGCTACCCGATCTGTTCATTGTGAATGCACAATCAATATCGGTTATTCAGGCGGTAAATCCGATTCAAAAATTAACCATCACTGAACGTGGTATGATGCATTATGTACGACGATTAGATGCACAGCTACAATGTTCAATCAATTTAGAAAAATATCCACATGATCATAATTATTGTGATATCCGTTTTTCCACTAGTAAGTCTTTTGTGTATTCCAATTTTTTATGTTTCGAATTCTTATTATTCATATCATCTTTGTGTGTTTCGTTTCAGTATTACACAATACAAGTGAAATATTCATATGGATTAATCATTTAAATATCTATCAGGATGAATATCCACATTTTCGTGTACGTGAATGGTATACTTGGGATTCATGTGCTTCATATAATTATCCGATACCGGAAAATCCATGTATAGTTGTGACGATAAAATTAGTTCGTCATCTTAGTTACTATGTAATACGTTATTATTTACTCGATTTTCTTGCCGTTATCGTTAGTTTTATTAGTTTTTGGATTCCGGTTAATATGTGGCCTGCAAGAATTGCTCTTACAGTCATACCGTTATTGAATCTAATCACACAAGATATATCGGTTAATAATGAAATACAATGTAATTATGTAACATCATTCCATTGGTGGATGATGTGGATTCAGGGTATTATTTGGGCCGTCATAGCTGAATATGCGCTGGCACTGGCATGGGCACATTTTATTGCAGATAAAAAGAATCATCATAAAAAATGGAAAGAACAACAGGATCAGATTGCCGCCGGTAATATATCAACGATAACGAATCCATTGAAACCATATTATGATGGTTATTATTTCGGTAATGATAATTGGTATAAAAAATGTGGCGACTTTTTCGATCTATTTTTATTCTATTTCTATGGTGAAGTTGATTTTCAACGTGATCCATATGTACGAAATAAGATTGATTATTTGGCTAGAGTTTTGTTTTCATTATTATTTTTTATGTTTTGTATGGTTTATTCATTGGCAACGGCCGCACCATGGGCTGGCAATTATGACTAGACAGAATTTTTAACAATTATTTTTTTTTTAATTTTTGAATTTAATTTTATTTGTCTGAAAAATAAAATAAATACGTTTTGATTGAATTTCGAGGTTTCCAGTTCAACACATCGTTAGTGTTTGTCATCGAAATCGGGTTATTGTTTTTGATGATGATGATGATGATGACACTGTCAAATTGGTCACTATTATTGTCGACGGCCATAGTAATCATTACCGTTTTCATCACTGTAAACAATGTCGAATGTTATGATACAAGCCTGGATTTTGATCTAGCATCATTGATACCAGATGATTATAATCCAAATGTACGACCATTGAACCCATATGGTCAAAATAGTAAGTAAAGAAGAAAAACTAATTAATTTTTTTCAAAAATTAAAAAAACTAATAACATTCCATCCCATTGGGCACAAACAGCAACAACAAATATATCATTATCATTATATATGAATTTATTGAAAAATGTTGACAATGCTAATCAACATCTGGAAATGGATCTAATCATTGTACAGGAATGGTATGATACAAGAATAAATCTTGATCTAATAGAAGGTCAAGTGACAATATCTGAATCGGACAAAATTCGAATGTTTTGGCTACCGGATACGTATATTATAAATGCTCTACGTGCACGTGTTGTTGATTCATTTATACCGGCACAAAAATTGATCATCAATTCACAGGGATTAATGTATTTTGCCATACGAGTACTTACACAGGTTAAATGTTCATTAAATCTACAACTATATCCAATGGATTATCAACATTGTCACATTCGATTTTCATCGCGTAAGTATCATTAATAATGACAGCCACAGATATTGTTGAAATTTTTTGTCATCTTTTTACAGTTCTTTATAACCATGAACAATTGATGCTCACATGGAAATTATTCGACATACATAAAGATGAATATCCAGAATTTAAAATTCGTTTATGGTACCAATATGAAATATGTCGACCATGGCAGAATCCAATACGGCAGAATACGTGTATTGTTGCTACGATGAAACTTGTACGAAATCTCAATTATTACATTATTCGATATTATCTTCTTACATTCCTTACGGTTATAATAAGTTTTATTGGATTTTGGTGTCAATTGAATGGTTGGCCTGCACGTGTCACAGTTATGCTCGTTCCATTGATGGATCTGATTAGTGAAGATATTGATGATAATAATGATATTCAAGTTAACTATGTGACAGCATTTCATTGGTGGATGATGTGGATACAAGGTTTTGTTTATTTAGTCATGGTCGAATATGCTGTTGCCATTGCGTGGGCACATTTCATTATGGATAAAAAGAATCACCGAAAAAAGCTACAAGAATATCTAGCTGCTCAGGCACAAGGTGTGGCCACCATCGGACCACCACCTCCTCCCGTATTGCTCGGTTATTATTGTGGAAATAATGGCTGGTATGCTCGAGCCGGCCGTTTTGTAGATCGAATGATTTATTTTTTCGTCGGTGAAGCCGATTTACAACGTAACCCATATGTTAGAAACAAGATTGATCACACATCTAGAATACTTTTTCCACTAATATTCCTGTTGTTTGTAGTGATCTACATTTTAGCCACTGTTGCTCCATGGGCAGCCAATTATAATTGAAATAAAATTTTAAAATTTAAAAATAAATATCTATTCTCAATCGAAGACACAGGATGGCAGCATTATTAAACAGAAAAAAATTTTATTCGTTATTCCATGAATGGTTATTGAAATAAGTTTCCAACATCCGTTCATCAATCGGATCAAATATATTCACTTTTGAGCTATTCGTAAATAATGTTTGCATATTCGAATCATTTATAGCTAGATTTAAATCTCGATTTTGACCATTGTTATTGGAACGTGGTCGTGGTAACGAATGATGATGATGATTGTGACCATCATTAAATAATAAGGTCTGATGATTATCATCATCAGTATGATAGGAAGGAGATTGAGATGTATTATGTGGCGATAATTCACATTCACTGATCGATCGTTTATGATGGTGATGATGATTCTGTAACAGCGAACTATTTACAACAAATATGTAAAGTAGAAGATAATAATAATCATAAAGAAACAAATTTCAATAAAAATATGGGTCAAAAATTTTTGAATAAGAAATAACTAACTTGGAACAACAACAATTTTTGCCATCCATGACCGAGATGCTTATTTTTTGTATTGGATTCTGATACGAATTAGGATAATGGCCATCACCATCGTCATCATCATCGTTGTCAGCGTTGTTGTTAGTATCGTTGTTATGGTTGGTATCAACAATAATATCATTATTATTCAAATGATTTATTATCGGCCGAATACCAATGTCGACCAAATCATCGTTATTATTATGATTGTCGCTAAAGCAACGAGAATTATCCGACTCCATCGCTGTCATCATCATATGGGAATGTTGTTGATAATGATTCGAATGTAAAGTGTTTGTTTTCCTATATATACGACATGACAATTCATTTGATTCTATTCTTTCATGCTCGTTTGTCATACTGGATGCCATTTCATTCATATTGTTATCACTCGATTGTATGGCGGTTGAAATCTGTATATTGTCATCATCATTTTGTTGTTGATGATTGTCATTATGATTATGATGATGATGATGATTGTTATCATTGAAACTATTATGTACTATTACGATAGCTGTTTTTGTTGGTGATGTTGCTCGGTTCAAACATTCAATTGGCCGTGTCTCAGTCCTCGCTATTGTCGCTGTAGAAGTTGTTGTTGCCGTCGCTGTAGTCATTTTCCAAGATTTATCGGGATCATTATGATTCAATAATTCAACTTGTTCTATAAAAGTTGATTGGTCATTTATTGTAGATAAGATATAGATGAGTAATTTGGAAATAATTTCTACATACCTTCTAAATTATTATTATTGAATTCATTATGAATCGTAACGATTGGATGATTATGATTGGCGATAAATGTTAAATTGTTTGCATCTAATGTTGTCAATTTTGGCGATGATGATGATGGTGAAGAGGAGGAAGAAGAAGAAGAGGATGATGGTGATGAATTATTCTTGTGGAATATTCTTTTCCTGTTTGTCGTTTGTTGGTTCAATGATTTCGGTGAACGAACATTTTCGAATTTTGATGTTGATGTTGTAGTGGTAATAAGTTGTCGTTTTTTCAATATACCCATTGGACGGATGTTTGGTGCTTGAAAATTGAATAATACATGCCATGAATACCATGGTAATTGTTGTCGTTGTTGGCATTTTATTATTGAATTTAGTCTAACTGGTACATTGTTATTCAATGGTGAACCAATGAATGTACAGCAGAACATTTCCGCTTCCAACAATGAACTTGGCAATAGGCCATCACCATTTGTTTCCGGTAGTATTAAGCTCATTATACTGGATATGAACAATAATAATGTACTGAGCAAATAATGCCATGGATATTGAATGATTAATGTTGTTTTCGATTCATCCAATTCCGTGATAGCTAATGTTGAGTTGAATTTGAGCTGAAAAATCTGTGCCAATTTTGTTGTTGATATGTATAGTGATATTCGGGGATATTTGGATGTATAATACATTATAACAGGCAGTAAAATAAGAAATAAATGACCAAATGCCCAACAGGTACGATATGCGGGTCGACATTGATCATTTGGTGCAAGAAGCTCATATGACCATATAACAAGAACAATGAAGGCACTTGAATGGAAAAGTTTCATAAGGCCAAAACTGATCAATGAATATTCGTAATGTTCATTCCAATCGAATAGAATTGATGTATAAGAATAATTTCGTAGATTAATGGAAGACATTGAAAAACCGGTGATCAAAGTTGATAATGTAGCCAATAATGAACAGATTAGAAATGTAAATTTACGTCCGAATCTATCTAATACACATATATAGGTGGCCATACTAGCCAATATACTGATTATAATACCGAAGGTGAATAAATAATATAGACGATAATCACCATTGTTTGTATTAAAAGATTTTCTTAATGATGATGATATCGATGGATTTTTTCGGATAAAATCGATTAGAAAAAAATTATATGCAATATTCAATGTAAAATTAATCCATGATAAAAACAATATGACTAGAAATTTTCTTCGCATATTCGGTAGCTGAAGAATTGAACGTAATGTCGTATCGGTTTTAATATTTAATAAATTCGATGACAGATTTTTTCCACAATTCTCATCGAATGATTTTGATGATTTTGTCATAAACATTTGATTAGGTTCAAGCATTTGTTGTTGATTATAATGATTGTTTATTGATAATTTTAATGGTTCATCTAGTTGACAATCGGCTAACAATGATGATATCATAAATTCACGATAGATGGCCAATTCGATATGTATTCGCCGCTAAAAATGATGAAATTGTATTATTTTGTTTCATTTATTGAATAGAAAAAAAAATCTGCAATTACCTTCAATGAATCATCAAATTCTGGATCGACGTATTGAAGATTCGTATGAGCAATGTCCAATATTTGTCGTTCAAGTTTCTGTACATGTCCATGTACCAGTTGATAGCTTACCGATTCGGGAAAAAACCACCACCAAAATAGAAATAGGGTAAATGGTGCTGATATAGCAAATAAAATTGATTGATAATCACGTATCCAATAGGCAATCAATGCCAATGGTAATACACCCAACAAACGAATCAGTTCGTTGAGAAAAATGATTTTCGACATTGAACGAATGCCGGCTATTTCAATCACTATAAATAAATATCGATCGAATTTTTTTTATTATTTCTTGTTATTTTATGATTATTTGAACTTACTTATATCGGTCGAAATCAACGAAATGGTTGGCAATGATAATCCCAATAAAAAACGACATAAGGCAAAATGTTTGAATTCTTGTGCCATTGATGCAAGTGTGCCGGAAATACATTGTAAAATGAGCATAAGAAAATATGATCGTCTATAACCGATACTAGAACAAAAACGAAAAACAAAATAAAAAATAAAATAAAAAAAAATAAAGTCATCAACATCATCATCATCTCAAATGAATGTACGAAACAATCGATAACAATCAAGTAATTTTGAATTATTGAATGAAATAAAGAAAAAAAAACTTACTTATGGCATAGGAAATAATGTAATAAAAAACCAATGAGCAAACCGATTAGAAAGACAGTGATGATTAGATATTGTAGCCATTCATTTCGACATACAAGATTCCACTGCATGATAAAATAATAACAACAACAATAATAATAAAATGAAAAATAAAAAGATCAAAAAAATATATCGAAAATCAAATAATAATTCAATTGAGCGGAAATTGAAACCACACACACACGGAGAGAGAATCATTATCATCATTGATATTGATTCCATTATTAATTTCAATGTATCTAGGATTGAGTTGGTGACCAGAAAAAACCAGAAAAATCATCTATTCCGAAAAATTCCAACAACTGAACACACACACACACACAAAGTTATAACGACAACTATAATGGAGAGAAAGAGAAAAAAAATTGATACAAGACATATCAATTATAAATATGATTGAAAACAGAACAACAACCGCAACAAATCAACTCCATTTGGTAATGAAAAAGCCCGAATTTCATTCATCCATTTCCATTTTTGTTTTTGCCCTTCATTTCAAAACCATTGTATTATTTAATTACTTTTTTTTATTGTTTATCGTCATATATATGATGTGGACTATAGTTGGCTGGCTAGCCAATTAAATTGATCCAAATAATAATTGTATAAATCAATCTAAATTGTCATTAATCAATTGCAATAGCAACAATAATGATGATGATGATGATGATGATGAGAAAAAACATTAAAATCTAGTTTTTGTCGTTGTTTTTGTCATCACCATCATTATTGAATTTTTTAAAAGAATAATAATTTGTTGAAAAATTTGGTGGCAAATTAAAATTCTAAGTTTTTTGTATTCGAATAGTTTTCTATTTTGTTCATTAATGTTGCTCATGTAATTGTCAAAAAAGGATATTTCAAAAACAAAACAAAAAAAAATTCAAATCCAATCCTATGAATCGAACAAGATCGAATCGATCACATACTGGTCAAGGGGCCAGAACGTTCATGTTCAGGTCTGATTTGTAAAAAAGATTTTGAAAAATATCTAACAACAGGAAAACAAAAACAAAACAATAAAAGAATCAAACATAAATAATTGGTTAGTCAACACACACACACACCAAATCACAATAGTAAATTCGAATTCGAATGTGATCCATCATCCACAATTCAACGAACCTGTATAACAACATGGTCATCAATGAGAAATCAAATGGTCCAGATTTATAATAATATAATGGATATATCCACACAAACACACACACACGCATCCAAGAACATTCAGCATCATTAGCCATGACAATGATGATGATGATGTCTAGTTGGATGTGCCCAGAACGAAAAAACTGAAGAACAGAAAAAAAGTCTTCGAAAACGTCAAACTTTGTCTGTTATCAAATTGAAAATGATGAATGAATGAATGAAAAAAAAAACATAGTGATAATAAGTACCCTTTGTTTTGAAGTAAACAAAAAACTTGTTTTTTGGGATTCTTCTTTTTGGTTATTTTTTATATTTGAAATTTAATTTCAAACAGAGTTTGCGTTGTTTGAATATTCGTTTTCGATTCATTCGATTGTTCCAGACAAACACACATGATATACATGAAATGCTGACAAACAAAATGGGCTAAATTGGCGATGATTTATGACCACGAGAACAAAAACGAAAGAAATGACAGAATTGAGCAATGATAGTAAGATAGAACCAGATAGAATGAAATTTTAGTAAGAATTTTCTTATGGCCATTGGAATAACAAAACGAATCTTTGTCCATTCTCATTTTCATTCACTCATTTCTATTCGAATTTTTTTGCAAACTAAAAAATATATAAAAACAAGACTGAATTCAATGAAGATGACAGAATTCTTTAGAATAAATCTTTCTTATCTGATTTTAAACAAATGATAATATTTAAATTGAATTAAATTTGAATTTATTTATTCCTTTTCTAGTCGTTGTTATATTGCTTCCAATCGGACAAAATGGATCAAAAAAAAAATAAATAAAAAAATAAAACTTCGGTTCCATCATAAAGATTTCTTGGGGCTGATTTTAATGAATAATAATGATGATGATTTCGTCGTCATCGTTGTCGTCGACGACTATAGCGGAAACAAATGGCAACGATGACAATCACAATACAATACAAAACAAAACAAAACGAAAAAATACTTGAATCGATTTTTATTCTCAAAAGTCTCAACATATTCTATTTTTCTTTTCTATTTTGCTTGTATTTCGAAACTATGTACAATGATTTTGTTATTTCGAATCTTTAATCGATTTCTCAGAATGGATAGAATTTGATCATTTTTTTTTTGTTATATACTTTACCATTTTGGATTCGAAGAGAATAAAATTTATCGGACCATTATTTGAATGAAAATTGATTTTAGAATGAGAAAGAAAAAAAAAGCTGAATCACAATCAGAATAAGAATATGTTTTCACCGAGTGGATGATGGGTTTATTGTCAAAAACATCTTGTAATACATACATATTCGTTTGTTAACAGAAAAAAAATAGGAATGTTCATTCATATCGAAAAAAAAGAATAAAATGAAATCATTTAGTCCGTAAAATGAGATGTAATTAAGTCACAAATTTATATTTATATGAAGTGTTGTCTATTCAGTTTGTTTTTTTTTGTTTATTTGTTTGTTTTGAATGTATTCTTAATGTGTTTACCATTGTCATAAATACACAAAAAAAAATAAAATAAAATGAAAAGAAAAATCAACGGTAAAAATGATTCAATTGAATTTAACATACAAACATTTCATGATCACTATCATAGAAAAATCAAATGAATGAAATGAAATGGTGAGAAAAAAAAACGAACAAAAAAGTTTTAGTCAGCCAGTATCGATCCGGCTAGTTAAAACTTAATACTTAATACAAAATCGAATTGTGTGAATGAATGAATGAATCAATTAGACCGAAATGAAAAAAAGACCATAGAAATTATATTTTCCTAGTTTTTCTATTTCCTGAACAATAAACATTGATGATGATGATGATAGTCAATTATATAAAATTTTTCATTCAACATTTACACATCCATTCACATTTCACACTATTCGATGGAAAGAGAGAGGTTTCAAAACAAAACAAAACAAAAAACAGAAACAGAATTCTATTCGATGATAGATCGAAAAACAGCTATCATCAACAATGATGATCAACGAATTGGCAAAATATAATCAAGCTAAATTACTATGAAGACGACAGATTTTTATTTTGATTTTTTTTACTCGCTTCCATCTTGTTTTATTGTCGTTCTTGTTGTTGTTGTTTTGTCTTGATTCTATGTTTGGTTCATCCATTCATTCATTCGGCTTGAACATTAGCTTAATTAATATAATATCATCTTGAATAGATAGTCTGTGTGTGTGTGTGTGTGTGTGTGTAAAAAAAATCTAATCAGTTTTTGTCGGTTGACAATTAAATTGAATTGAATTTTTTCATCTATTTTCGAATCGACACACGCACACATAAGGGATAAAAAATAGATTCGCAAAATGAAAATGGTGTTTTTTTCTCACTATAAAATTGAGATTCTGATGATTAACGAAAAATGTTAATTTTTTTTCTGACGCTATCATCATTGTAATTAAATGGGATAATTTTTTTAGTTGTCACGAAAACATTTCCGTTTGATTCATTGGTTGGTTGATTCAACATTCACTAAACATTCGCAAACATAAACACACACACACACAGAGCACATAATGTGTCAAGATAATCGATGATCAAATAAAATAAATGAATCTTGTTTTTTCCCTCGTTTCATAGGTGAAACACGATTCAATTTGATGATAAATTCTGATTTGTCTGATGTGATTTATATATTTGAAATTCGATTGATATGAACAACAACAACAACCGTACAAATAAACAAGACATACCTTGGTGACAATCGAATGATTCACATTTGATGATTGTCGTCCATCGGTGTTGGTGGTGTACTTCCATCCGGATTTACATTCGATTATTGGCGGTATGGCTATTTCAACCAAAGGGATATTTGTTATCGTTGAATAATCGAAAGTTGTATTCGTTAGTAATGGAAGTAATTGTTTATGAAATATTATCAAATCTGTATAACTAGCATTATATTGATGACATTGACTCAATCGATCCATATAGATTGCTAATGAATGATTGACATTATTAAGAAATTTTAATAGATTTAAATGATATTCATATTGTTGTATATCAGTATCATTTGATGTTGACAACATTATCGTTGAGGATGATGATCGATTATGGTGTTTATTATCGATGATAAAATAACGTGATGGTAGAAAAAAATAATGTTGAAGATTATCATTTTTTAGAAAATAATTCCATTCAATTTCATTGCTGTTGTCAGACATTAAAGTTGATCGATTCCAGTATTTAGAATGAGAATCGAGAATTTGTCGATAAGTTCCATTCATCATAGATGTCGTTGATGATGATGACGATGTCGTTAATATATGACACCAGAAATGTTCCGGTGTTTGAGCAATGAATAAATGTGAATAAATATGGCAATAATAATTAATCTGTATGGGCATCAATATGAAACAATATAATAGCCGTTGATATGGGCCATAATGACAAAGTTCGGGAAAAACTTTGCCAAATTCCATCCTTATCGAATGGTGTCGATGTTGACAATGAACGAATAATATATGTTGTTGATGAATATGGTACGAATGAATGTTCAGACTATCACGAATCAAGGGAGAAAAAATTTGCGCGTGCGCCAGAATCGAACAAAAAAATTCAATTTTTTTAGATGAAAATTATTATTTTAAAGAATAATAGTTAAGAAAAAGAATTATTACAATGTTTTAAAAAGTGTTCCAAGTGCGATTTTTTGTTTTTTTCAGGGTTGATAATAATGGTTCATAATTCATGAATGATAAATCAATGAATGGAAATGAAAATAATTTACAATCATCATTTAGAAAAAATGGATAGAGTTGTTGAAGCCAGCCAGCCATCACTTGTCTGTCAAAAAAATTGTTTGGTTAATGCTTTCGTTTCTTATTATTATGTGAATTTGAATGTTTTGAATGATGATCATCTGCACGACGTTTCATCGAATTATTCGAATGATGATGATTATTATGAGGACGGTGATGATTATTCGATGATGGTTTTTCTGATTTACCACCACCACTACCTTTACTCATTACTTTACGTTTTTTTGCCGTATAATCATCGACAAATTCACCAAGATTTCGATCAGCTTTCGCTGCTTCCTCTTCTAATTCGGACCAATCTTTTCCAGATTCTTCACTTGAACTAAGTGAACGCTCTAAAAATGAATAAAAAAGAAATCTTTAGCAAATGGATAAATTCTATTTTTGATGTTCATTTACCATCACTAGACTCATCTTCGGATATTGATTCATCCGAATATTCGGATTCAGACTCTTCATTATCATCAAATTCAGATTCTGATGGATCATATGCATCATCTTCTTCGTCAAGCTCTTCGGCAGCTTCACCTTCATCACTATCGTTTGCATCCAAAAATGACCAGCCACCATTTTCGAAAAAATCTTCAGGATCATCCGTAATCGTTTTCATAATTTTAGCCCAATTCAAGCTTTGAATACCTTCTGTATAACGAATATCACATGAACTACAGCAAAAAAAATTAAAAAAGCAATTAAAAACCGATAATCCTACATTGTTTAACATACTTAAGCCATTCTTTTACATGATCCAACATGTTCATCGGTACCGAATTTACTGTTGCTACTTTACGGAAATAATCTTTGAATACGAAAACCATATCAAAATTTTTCAGATGAAACTGTACACGTTCAAAGTGGACCAATTCAACATCTTCAAGTGTAATGACAAATGGTGGCTATATTATCATTTCAATGAGAAATCAATATAGAACAACACAATTCAACAATGTATACTACATACCCAATCTGTAAGATTGACCAAACATCCAGAAGTGGGCTGTAATAAAACATTCGACCGATTTGGAACGCCATAATAGCCAAGATCTCTAAATGGTAAATCAAAATCAACTTCTTGTTTGGTCATCGCTTGAACTTTGTCACAAAATAATTGAAATGCACTTTTCAATTTTTGTCGCATTTCTCTTTCTGCTTGTTCTGCAGCTAAATCATCACGATCATGCATATGTTGATGTTTGCCAAGATCGGTAGTTATTTCACCTACTTCCGTATAGAATTGAACATCTGTCTGTTTTTTCTTACCAAACATTATTGGATTCTATTATGATTATCAAATAAATTAAATTCAAAATGAGTTGAAAATAAAATGAAATTAAAAGATGAATCAAACCTTTAAATGAAAATGCAACAGAATCAACATTTCACCGTCACATGGTTGAAAGAATGCATGTTTAATATTGTTATACATAATGTCAATCTTATCGCCACGAATCGATGTAAAACGAAAACCATTCTGGTGAGCTTCTAATGTTCCGTGAATTCGTTTAGCAATAATATTTGGCTTAATATACAGATCTTTAAGTCGAGGATTCGTTTTTGAATTCGACAGTATAAGTTGATCCTGTTTGACAATACCTTCCATTTCACGTTCTTCAGCTTCACGTGTTTTGAATTTTTTCTGTACTTCTTTAATCAAACGGAATGCTGTATTAAGATTGGATGATGGTGCAGAAATTTCACCCGCCTCTTTTAAATTGGTAGAACGATAGGTTAATTCCTTTAAAAACGTAAGATTAGCGTTCGATGCAAACATCGATGATTCTTGTTTTGTTATTGTTGTTCCAGGTGTGAAAAAATTGATACGAAGATAAGTATAATCACCTTCAATCGATTGTGAAATATTCTTTATGGTCGATATATGAAATGGTACCGGTATACCAAATATAGGCAATATAATCGTTTCAAAACGTTTATCAACATAGATTTTTAATTCTTGAATTTCACGTTCCTGTGGCATTTGTTGTGTGGATCGATATGATATTGTTGATTTTCTGGCTCGTTCTTCACCTTTATGGCCAGACTTTTGTGCTAAACGTGCCCGTGCTTCTTCATTCAATGATACGGCCAATTCACGTTGATGTTGACGACGTTTTTCAATATCGGTTGCTTCCGACTAAATTTGAAAAAAAAAGAAAATAGCCATCATATTAGAATCGCATAGAAAAAGTTGCATATCTCAACTTACCCTGAGTTTTGTATCAATGACAGCCGTACGTCTACCACGTGATTGTAATGCATCTTTAACTACATCATCCATTTTATCCTCTTGTTCTTCTTCCTCTTCTTCTTCATCATCATCATCTTTAATTATGATAGCTATATTTTTTAATTTCTTTTTACTTTGTGTCAATATCGTTGCCGGTTGTTTATCATCTTTGACCAAAACAGTGTCACCAATGAACAATGCATATATTTTACTCTGTTCATCCGGTGCTTCACGATTCTCTAAATTTGCCAATCCAAGACTTACATTGAATACCATTCCACGTTTTACTATGGCCATTGATTTCGGTGCAATTTGTAATGAACTTTCTCGAAATTCGATACCCATAATGAAACCACAATTTCGGGTGAATTTATCCACCAATTTTCGATCATATTTAGCAACCATATCAACAGCCGTTTGATAAATATCAGCTAAATTTGCTCCAGGTTTTAATCGATCTAATATAACTTCCTGAACGGTCAATAAAAATTCATAATGTTTTTTCTGTTCTTCGGTTGGATTTACCAATAATGTACGGACAATATTAGAACAATATTGTCGATAACGTAAACCGACTGAACATGTTATTGTACCAAAATGTAAAATTTTACTATCACTTGAAGCGGAAAATTTCAGATTATATTGTCCACCACTTTGTATGATAGCTGGATAACATAATTCCACTTGTGATGTATCAACATTTTTGATATATTTTTTATTCTGTGATGCTTGTTCAACACCTTCAGTTAGTTTTATATGCCGTACTTTACGATCTTCATCAATAATACGTGTGAGTTCTTCTTTTAAATATTTTGTATATAATTCACAAGTTAACATGGCCGATTTAGTTATTAGATTAATTTCATGATCATCTTTTGTCGCCATAATATAAGCAATTGGTATGCTTATATCAATGACATTGAATTTTTTTCCATCCAATCGTTTTTGCCATTCAACAGTAAATTCACCGGGAAATTTATCACGGATGAATGCACCCAAATTTTTTCCCGTACTCGAATTTTCAATAGAATTTAATAATTTTTCAAAATTCGAAGCATCTTTATCAGATTTATCACGTACCAATAATGTTACAGGTGGTACGGATTCTTCATTTTCTTTACCCGATTCAATTGTTTTAAGAAAATCAACTTTCTTTTTCGATGCAAGTATAAATATACTACGTTTACAGAATACCATAATAACATCAGTCATTTCATAGCCAAATAACCATGTTTGTATTGCCGATGATTTACAATATAGTACTTCATTTTCCTGACCAATAGACACCATAATGGCATCGCATTTAACAAGATTTGCATATGATTCTTCATCATGACCATTCTGTAGGTAAAAAACAAATTAATGACATTCATTATAAAACAAAATTTTACCTTCCATGCATTGTATAATAACCGAATACGACGAAAAAAAGCATCTTTATCGATTGAAATTGATAATGATTGTGATTGAGACATTGTAATTCTCAATAACACACACACACCAAACACATACACAGAATATATCGAATGACAACTGTCACCTTCAAATTTCACAAAATTCTGGTTAATTTTCACACAGATTTCAAACGACGAAAATCTATGATTGAAAGAATTCAATTTTTTAAATGAATAAAAAAAATCAATTTGAAAAAATAAACCGATAAATCGATAGAAAGAAAATAAAAAACCACAATGTGTGTGTATTTTTGTACAAAAAAAAACAATGCAAATAAGAGACGAGAGGGAAAAAATTGAGCTTTGTCTATCCGTTCATAGTGTACGTGTCTCTATGAACATATACATTGTATGTAAATCACGCTATAGCACGTGTATATATATTGTGGAATGTAATGTTGGCGCCATTTTTGCTTGTTGGTTTTTTTTGAATGAATTCAACAATGAAAAATTGAAATTTACGAACATCGAATCATTCGGAATTTTATTGTGGAAAAAAAATCATTTTATCATTAAGACATTAGAAATCTTTTTGTTTTGTTTTGTTTTTCAAGATAATATTATCATCATATTTTGTTTGAATCATCAAAGAAAAATAAATGAAGAAAAAAAAATCAAAACAGTGTTCGCCATCTATTGGATCAATGGGATAAATTCATTGGAATTTGGCGGTAAATATAATTTTTATGTTTGATTCATTTTGATCATCATCGAATGAATGATTGGATGTCATTATAATCGTCATCATCATTATCAATAAATTGAGAAATGAAAAGAAAAAAAAATTAAGAAAAAAAAATCAGCAAACAATTTTTTTCGGTCATCCCGTATCCACCACCACCACCATCATCATCAAAATCATTTATCACTATCGTCAGGTATTGTTGTTTATCATATTTGCCGATTTACAACGATAAACGAATGAATGTATGGACATATCATCAGTATCGTGTACACATAATTGTCCATTCGAACATTGACATCTGTAATGTAATATAATAACAACAAACAAATGAATCAAATCAAACATTTTATTTGAATCTGGAAAATTAAAAAAAAAATTAAATTACTACTTACGAACTAAAGACAAAATATGATGGAATTTTACGAAATTGTTCCGGACGAAATACTTCCCAACCGCATGGTTGAAACATATTACAGAATGGTTTATTCGAAATCGAAATTGTTGTTGGTAATGATGATAATCGATTATCACCCAATGGAATTGTCGTTATCGATGATGATGATGATGATGACGGTAATGGTATCATCATAATAGTCGAAAGGATGGTGATCAACATCATCAATACTGATGACCAAATGAACATCATTTCTGATGTGATTTTTTTTGTTTTTTTTTCTCTCTCTCTCTCTCTCTTTGCTTGTGTGTTATCTGGACACCGTAACAAACACACACAGACACACGCACACACTTTATAATTTCTATATTACACTGTTGAATAGAAATATATATATTTTGTATATTTTTATCTGGTTTGTAATCGAAAATTGATTTGAACAAATTGAAGTCGTATTTATAGGCGCTGATCAGAAAAAAAAGTAAAAGTAAAATAAAAAAAAAATACAATTTTTTTCTGTTTATTTGGATGATCCTGTTTTTTTTCTTCTTTTTTTTTTTACTTGGTTCCTAGGATTGATGACTATTATCTCAAATGGATGTTGTTCTCATTTTTTTTTATGTCATTTCTTTTGAAATATTCCAACCAATCACATCCACCATTTCCAAGTACCAAACATGATCATCATCATCGGCAACAAAAACAAACGAAAAAAAAACATACACGTAAAAAGAACGAAAAAGTTTGATCAAAAAAAAAAAAAAAAAAGAATTCGATTATGTGGGCGTATGATGATGATTCATCACATTGTATTTACATCAGAATCGAATGGCCAATTGCTACTGCTGTTTTTGTTGTTGTTATTGTTGGAAAAAAAATCCAATCAAAATCAACTGATGATGATGATGATGATGATGATGATGATGAATAAATTAAAATTAATTCCAATGAAAAACAAACAAATAAACCTACGCAAATCATATGGAATTTGAATCACAATTATCAAAAAAAATGAGAATCCATACTAGTTAAAGTTCATTCATATCAAACACACGATGATGATAATTCAATCAACAGTCCAGAAAAAAAATTGCCATTTTTATTTTTGTTAAATAAATATTCGTATATTATTGGCCAAAACAACAACAACAAAATAATCAAGTTTCAAATTTCAAACAAAAACAGAAACAAAAATTTGTACATGATACCCACCAATCAGTTTCATTACTTGATCTTTTTGGGTTGTTCTTTGCAATATTCTTCGAAATCAGAATGGAATTGAAAATCGAATGCGTCTACATTCGAATTTCGGATGTATCATTTGTTCGATATGCTTTAACCCCCCCCTCCCGTCACCAATTCCGTTTCCATATCGACAAAACAAATACGTTTTTAAAAGATATTGATCAAAGGTCATCAAAATCCAATAAAAATGTACTTTCCGTAAAATGTTTTTTTTTCTTGGTTGTTGTCTTGTAGTTGAGGTTATATATCCAACATCAATCATCAATTTTTATGTGTGCTAGTACACACGTAATTCTTTCAATGATGTCAATCGAATCATCAATTGAAAAATTTTAAAAAGAAAATCTTATCAAAAGATTATTGTCATGGTATTACCAGGGACAACCTTTGACATTCTGCTTCGAATTAAATCAAATTGAACAATAAACAACACTATCAAAAACATAAGTCTTTAATGACTATCATAAAAAAAAACGGCGATCAGGATTCATCAAGGGTCATTACTCATTTCTTTGAAAAAATTTCAATGAAAATTTTATTGCATTTTTTCTTTGGTTTTTATTCATTTATTTATTTTTTTCTTTTTTTTTTTTGATGCTTAACGAAAAAAAAAATTCGGAGGGTGTAACACCACACACACACACACACACACATGGACAGATCAATGATAAGTGCTGCTAGATTTATGTGATTTACAAACGTTTCGAAATCGATAGGATCCACCTACACTCACTATATTAAGCTTTGCTACTACCCCCAACAGGATATATATTTATTTTGAGTCCATTGCTGGATCTTAAGATTTGTTTGGTTATTATTATTATTATTATTTACTACTACCACTACTACTTTTGACTCGATGTTCCTTGTTTTTTTTTTTAATTTCTGAGGAGGGGGTTAAAGTGGATTCTTTTTTTTTATTTGTCCATTGACATTCGATTATTTTTTTCTCTTTAATTTTTTTTTGTTTTATCTTCAATGATGATGATCTTTGATTGATTGATTTCATCTTGTTTTTTCCAGTTATTCAGTGTGCCAATTTGAGTGCCAATTTTTTTCTCTATTGATTGATCTCAACTATCCTATTTCGTCCGATCTCTATTGGAAGTGCTGAAAAAAAACATACTCGAAATGACCGAAAAAGAATTGCTCGTCATGAATAAATTGGAATATTTAAAAGAGATTCGTTATCGTATGCAAGAAATTGATCGTATGCGTTCATCAATCAATGAAGAATTGGATCTAGTAAATGTTGAAGAAAGATGTTTACAGGAATATCGTCGTGAAATGGATTCATTGTATCAGGAAAAAATGACCCATGTAGAAGAATTACGACAAATACATTCAGATATTAATATGTTGGAAAATGTTTTAAAACAATCGGAAGAGGATCGTAATCGTCATGTAGATAATGTTAAACGTTTACATCATCATCTACAACAGATGAAAGATGGCGTGGAGAAAATGCGTGTCGAAATTGGTCTACCTAGATTAAATGAAAATTTGAATAATCAAAATCAAAAGGATGAAGATGCATTAATGTTGGATAAATTAGATCTTGTATTGGATGCTGCAGCTAAACGTCATGGTAATACATCCTCATATCTAAAAGGTGAATTTGAATTAAAAGCCACAACAATGGATCCATTGGTGGCCAAACAATTATCATCATCGAATACATCGACAAATGCTGCGATCGGTTCTGGTTCTGGATCGACAAACATTGTCAGTAACAAACCATTCGCTGATAATACAAACACTTCAGGATCAAATTCATCCACCGCTAAATCATTGGGAACTGCTGGTGCTATTAGTGGTGGAGCATATTCCTCATCATTAGCATCATTAATGTCCGGTTTTCAAGATCTTCATACTGGATCACGATTAAGTGGTACAGGTGCTAGTGGTCAAGCAGGCAGTTTAGGATCATATCATCATACTGACCATCATCATGGTACATCTTCATCAGTATCATCCGCATCATCGGTAACTCCGAATTCTGTAGCATCTGCTGCTGCAGCAGCTGCTTTTCGTCAACAACCACCGCCAATGAAATCTTGTCTTTCCTGTCATCAACAAATCCATCGTAATGCACCGATTTGTCCATTATGTAAGGCTAAAAGCCGAAGCCGTCATCCAAAACGACGTAATCAACCGAAACAAAATTGAAAACATTTCAATGATTCAACTATCTCATTTCATTCATCCATTATCTCCGATCTTAATATTAATCGCATTTTACTAGCTTCATGCATGTATTTTTTTGCAATTCAATTATTTTCTCGTTTTTTTTTGAGAATAAAAATCGATTCGTTCGCCATCTACTGGCTTGGAATTGAGTTCATTAATTTTACCAAAACAAATTATTATTGATCCAAAATGGAAACTAATAAAAAGTCTGTAATCGCTTTACGATGCTCGATTTTATCTGGCGTATTTGCATCGTTAGCCGCTGTTTTTGGAAAGTTCGCAACATCACCACAGATATGTCATTCATATGTGTTATTATTAATCGGATGGATATTTAATTTTTCCAATAATTCGTTCGAAATTCAGGTGAGTGACAATAATTATCATCATCATCATAATTAAATCTTTTGTTGATATTTTTTTCCAAAAAGTGGCTTATACGAACATTACAGGTGCTCTCATTCACTACAATGATTCTAGTCAATTCGATGATGTGGACACAATTCTCATTAGCTTTGGCATATTCTGAACATACTATTCAAGTGACTACAGTGAATACAGTTACAAATTTTATTTGTTCGGTATGTTAATTTTGCTTACTGGAATAATTTTCTTATAAAATTTTTTTTCTTTCATTCATTAATTCATTCAGGCAATATTTGGTGTCATAATTTTTGATGAATCAATAACAATTCAATGGACAATCGGTATCACCTGTATTATGTTGGGAATTATTCTGTTGAAACGAAACGATACATCGATTATCAATCGTTCATCTAATAATTTGAATTAAGGTTACCAGAACCATGGTGGACTGGAATAAATCGGCTCCTTTTGGAAATTTTCTCACCTAACAAACAAACGAAAAAAAATTTAACCAATGTAAAACTGTATAATTAAGCGAGTTTTCCAATGTAAAAATGTTTGTCCTCCTCGACCCCAATGGCCGATCTGGCAACCATAATTTAAATACAATCACAATCATCAACAATTGTAAAGGAAACGAGCGGACAAAGATGAACAATAACGAGCTTACAAAATTATTATTAATAAATAATCAATTTTTATTTAAAATTTTCAATAATTTGTTTCTTTTTTTTCAATCAAATGATATTTTTATTTTAATAATAATAAAATAAAATCGCAGCCTCCATACATTCATGAATCGAATTCATTTTGTTTGTTTTGTTTTGTTTCAATCTTCGGATAATCACGAGGAAAGCAAGAAAAGAAAAATAAAAGAAGAATTAAGAATGATTAAGAACTCAAAAAGGGCCACTCAACGATGATGATGATGATGATGACGATGATATTGATGATGATCAAAAGTCAAAATGATGGAAAAAAAACAAAACCAAATTGATATGATGATGATAATGAAGAAAAAAAAACAATGTTAAAATACTATCAAAGTCAGATTCGGTGGTTTATTACAGAATCATTTTTTTTCTCTTGGTTTTTTCTCCGTAAATCTCAATATTTGATCTTTTTGTTTGTTTATGTTATCTGTGGCTACTGCATTGATTTTTTTTTTCGTTTGTTTGTTTGTTTTTCTATATCATAGTGCATAGCCTCATAAACAGAAATTATTTTAAAGAATAATAAGAATCACAAATTAAATTCCAGAAAAAAATATCAAATCTTATATGTGGACAAAGTGTATGAGAACAATCAAGGGGTGAAATGAATCAAAAATGAAAAAAAAACACTTGTGGAATGTATTTGGAACAAAAAAGGTGTTTGTGTAAGTGAGTGTGTGTGTGAATGTCTTGGATGAATCGATTAATTGAATCCAGGGAATCGATTGATCTAAAGTCAGTGTTTTTTAACCAGATTTTTGCATCTTTTCACGAAATGATGAAAAATCAAAATTTTTTCCCTTATTTATATGAAGAATATAATCGGGTAGATCAACACCCATGGCGGCTATACAAAGAAAGAAAAATAATAAAACAATTAAAATTTAAAATCAACAAATTTCATTGATTGAAAAATGGTTAAAGAAAAACAATTAAAAAGAAATTGATTAATTACCTGCACGTTTATTACTTTTAACATTAAGAAATTTTCGTACACGAATCTGATTTGATTGTGATAATAATAATTCATCAATAACACGAGATAGATGATTACGATCCATATCGAATAGATCCAACATTTCCGGTTCATTTTCAATTAATTGTTGTAGACGATTATATAGCAATATTGATTTCAATGAATTCGAATCCAATGGTACAACCATATTATCGCCACCACCAACACCATTATTATTACTATCTTGAGAGATTGGATTGGCCATTATCACCATAGCCATGATGGCCAAAATTGAAGCCATTAAATAAGTGGCCATTATTTTTGATTCTTGATTTGAGAATTTCATTTTTTTAGAAATTTTTTTTTTTGATTACTCACACACCAACACACAAAGACTGAGGAAAAGAAAGATCAGAAATTTCACTTTGAAAAGAGAGAGAGAAGAAGAAAAATTATTTCCGGTTTTTTTTTGGAAAAGTTCAAACAGTAAAAATATGATGAAAAATTCAAAAGTCGATCGTGAAATTGAACAAAAAGGAAATTTTCAAATTCAAATTTTTTTTTTCGTCAAAGATTCAACGCATCAAAAAATGTGTTGCTGATTCTCATTGATGAGAGTTAGCTCTAACATTGAATAATAATGAATCTGGTGCATCTTTTGGTGATGTATTTATATATGAAATGAAAATGGAGGAGAACCACATATAGAAAGGGGGACTAAAAAAAACCCTCTCAAAAAAAACAAAACAAAAGTGTTCATAGTGTTTTTCTCTGTTTCATTGATTAGATACACACACACATGAACTACCAATAGCGATGGTACATTCCATTATGTATGTGTGTGTGTGTGTTTATGAAGGGAGAAAGAAAGGGAAAAGGAAAAAGAAGGTGTTAACAATTTCATGAATGTCAAGGCATTTTGAATAAAAACAACAACAACAACAAAAACATTTGGGATAATGAATGATGAACACGCCCATTCTTATTTTGATAATAATGATGACGAAAACAATATTTAATAAATATTCCTATAATAATTAATTGACAAACTGATCTGGTTTATTTTATAGATATGGCATGCCATCCTGCATGTATGACATTGTCATATTGTTTTTCTGTTTCTGTTGCAATCATTGATGATGATGATCATTATCTTTATCAATTTAATATAATTGGACATTCATCTTGAAAAGTTGAAAAAAAAAATTCAACTTCAATGCAATTTGATCATCATCCTATTTTTCATTATGTTGACGTATATTTTTTCTGTAGAATAGATGGATGGATAGACACAGCTTATTACATCAAGTGATGATTATTTTTTAAAATTCTGATGCAATGTAACTATTAAAAGTTTTTTTTTTTGTTTCATTTTTATTGAAAAACCAAATAATCATTTGAAGAAATTTCCAAGAAATTCTTCAAATAAAAAGGTTGTCGATCAAAAAAGGATGAAACAAGTGATTTGTCGAATGACAAGTTGCATTCGAATTTGAATCCAGTGAAAAAAAATGTGACCAATGTGTGTGAAAGTCAAAGTAAATAAAATTATTTTTGTATAACAAAAAAGCGGAATAAAGCAGTTCAAACTGACTGGTTTGAATGATGATGATGGTGGTGAAAAAAATTCGAAACAAAACAAAAAAAAATATGGCGAAGTTTTTTTTTTTTTTTGATTTGATTTGATTAAATTCGATTGATTGATTGATCAAAAAGAAAACATGGTTTTTTTTCTTTTTCATTTTCAATAGTTTTTTTTGAGATTTTGATTTGAGAAAAAAAATCAATCTGTAAGTCGATATTGATTTCGTTGTGCTTTGAAAATAAGATAATTTCTTAATACTATTATTATTAGTAAAATCATACCCTCATTGATCATGATCATCATTAGCCAAATTTGAATTTGTTATGATTGTTGTTGTCATCATCATCATCATCATCATCATCGTTTGATTTGAATTTATCAGCGATAATAATAATAGTATTTTTTCTATTTACATAAAATGAAATTCATTGGATGCATCATCAGCAAATATATGATATTCGATGTATCTGGACATGGCAAAAAAAAATTATTATTATGAATGACAAATAAATTGAATAAATAGATTCACGTGATCGAAAATAAAAAAAAAAAAAAACAAACAAACATTGAATTACCTAAATTCAGCAAATTCAAATAGAATTTCATACGATTCACTTCAAGTTCAATTTAGTAGTAGTTTTCATTATCATTTTAAATGACCTTGACACGATGATTCTTATTAAAATGATAATGATCAATGATTCTATTTTTACATATAATATAGATGTACATTTTTCTTTCCTCTTCGTTTTTCTTTTTCACCGTCACAAGGTTTGAAATATAAGACTTTTTTTCAATCCATTATTAATACGTGGACATTCATTATCAATTGATGATCAATGATTTGATGATAATAATAATTATTATTTCAATAGTTAGTGAATGAAAGAAAAATCAAACAAAAATGGCAAAAAAATAAAATAAAATAAAACAATCGATTCTCCACTATCTCATATATCGAATAATTCGTTCATCATTGGTCCATCATTCATAATAATAATCGATAATAAATGGAAAAAAAATTCAATTTTGAATATATATTGAATTTATAACGAATCGATCGATCGATCGATCTAATTATATCATTACAGACGATAATTTTTCTATTTTCTTTATGATAAGACATTTTTTAGGATCAATTTTTCTCATCAACATTATCCTTGGGTTTATAATTATTTTTATTTTGATTTGATTTGATTGATTTTACCATGACCATTGAGATTATTTTATAAAAGCGGGTAAAAAAAAATCATTTCTTTCATCCCTTACGGATAAGATTATCATATCACTTTCTTTCTTTTTTTTTCATCTTACACTGCATAACGAGTATGATGAGAGAATATTGTTTTTTTTTATCCAATTTGTTCTGTCTCAACATGAAATGTTAGTCATTTTCGGGCATTTTTTTTTTTGATAAATTTTGTTTTCGTTTTTTCGTGAAATCGGTTTTTTGGTTTATTCATACACATTCACAGTCGTCTGGTTTTATTTTATATCGTATAGAGGATGCATTTCTATAGATTTGTAATCATCATTGTTATGTATGTTATTATTTTGATATGTATATATAAATCGATTAAATTCAAATGATAAAAGAGAGCTTAAAATCATAATGTGGTTGATGATCATCATACAAAATGTATGTTATAATCGTTAATAAACAGAAAAAAAAAATCTGATCATGTTTTGAATATTTTCGAGGTTAAATCTATTAGAATGAATGAATGAATGAATGAGAAAAAGAACACACATCAGAAACCTATTTTGGTGTAGTATATAGATTGAATTTAAAGCTGTTTTTTCTTTTGAAATGTTTCTGAATTATTAGTTAATGATGATATCATTTATGTTTATGTACTCAGGTTGTACTCGAAACGGATATTTTTTATTTTTTTTTTTTTGGTTTGATTTGTTATCGTTTTTAAATCAAAATTTCAAAGATCAATCGATCAATTTTCGATCATAAATTGTGAATGAGCCAGAAATTATTATTATTATTACATTTTCATGAGGTAGTCACGATGGGCGTTCCGGTTCGTTCAAAAAAAAAATCTATGTTCAACAAAATACATTTATTATTATTATTATCATGTTGATGATTTACCCTGTAGCCAAGCAAAGCGAAATCCTCATCATCATCATCATCATCATCAGCATGATTAATCGTGATCATCATACGAATTGCGTATTTATTGAAAAAATTTGTCATCTCGAATTTCACACGGTCCTAGCATCCATCAACATCATCCATTAAATAATATCTTTGACATTGAAAAAAAATAATTATAAAAATTTGAATGAATCGTCATTGATGAACAAAAAAAAAAAGAAAATAATATATTGAACTTATAAAAACTTCTTTCTTTCTTTCTTGTTTTCTTTGTTTGTATGTCTATATATCATCATTATGTGATCAATCAATGTTTGAATGGTTGAATTATATGGTCTTTGTCGAAATCAAATGTTTTGACGTTTTTTGCCAAATGGCCAAAAAAAAAAAAAAAAAAATTCCCCGATATTTTTCTTGTTGATGAACTGATTTTTTAAAATCTGAACACAAAGATTCCATTGTTATAGCTGAATTCGAACTACTAAATGATGGGAAAACAATATATATATTTTAATTATTTCAAATTTACAATTTAATTTGGTAAATGTTTGAACCTGATATGAAAATTTGCCATTTATGTCCAAATTCTAGACTAATTTTGAATGTAGCGAAGAAGGATTATAGTCCAGAAAGATACGTTTTGGATCAATACAATTAATTAAATTGTCATTTGGGAATGGTTTTTCTCATCATACAAAAAAACAAAAACAGACAAAAAAACATTGAAATTATCATGAAAAATATGTCATTGAATGTATATCATCATCATCCTCATCATCGAGGGAAAAAACCAGAAAATATTAACCAGAGAGAGAGACGATAGAGACGAGAGAGAGACGAAAAAAAAACAATTACTAGCGGAAATTAGAAGAAAACAATTTTTTTATTTTTTTGAATATGATTGATGATCAATGATCGATTGATATATTGAGAAAACACACACATCTGGAGTTTGTCCATATCCAAAAAAAAAATTGGAATGTCCGAATTTATTGACGTTCGAACCAGACAAAAAAAAATGATTCAAATTCGAACATATTTTGTTCTCGTTTTTTTCCACATTTTTTCTTTCATCACCATCATTTACCCAGAAATTTTTCCATAATAATTCACTCATGTTTGGAGAGAGTTTTCCACACACACACACACAATTTCTCTGTTCAAAAAATTACTCTTTTCATGATTAAAAATCTGATTTTTGAAAAAGTTTTTGAAGTAGTTTTTTTTTAATTTCAAAAAATGACAAAATTTTTTTTTTGTTATTTTAAAACAAAATTTTGCCTCCAGCAATCCAAATGATAAACTAATTAGTGATCTGGGTCATATTAAGAAAATATGATAAGAATGGTTGAAATTTGAGATCCAATACTTGATCATCATCATTATGATAAGAGAAGAGTTGATCCAATTAATTTTGAGTATAATTCAATGTAATTCAATTTTTTGGTTTCTCGTTTTTTTTTCTATTTATTCTGGAAAAAAATATTTCAACAATTAATTGTTTTATGGAACGCGTGTCAAATTCACCGAATAGGTTCTGGAATTAATAGGAAATGAAAAAAAAATGAAAAGAAAATTAGGAAAAATGATAGTTATATATAAACAAACATCACATCAATAGATCAATGATGTCACGATAAAATTTCATCATTCAGCAAATATACAGGCAAAAAAAATTCGAATAATTTGGTTTCTAATTGTAGTTGGTTTGTTGTTGTTGTTGTAGTTGTTTTTGGAATATTCAAATTCATTCAAGTTTTTTTTCTTCTTTTGTTTATTCTGTTTAGATTCTATATATTCATTTTAATTGTCTCATTCAGGCACATGAATTGGGCAAACATTTACAATGCGTTTTTTTGTGTTGAATAAAGAAACAAAAATGATATTTGTTTTTGTCAGAATGAAAAACAAAATGATGAAAACCTGGATGAATTATCCAAACGAATTAGAAATTCATTAATTTTTCTTTCTTTTTGTTTGTTCATCGGGTAAAAACTAATGAATGAAAAATAAATAAATTCGTGATTAAAATTCCCGAAGGTGAAAAAAAAGAACTGGATGAATGGCAGTGAGGAAAATCGATGATGATGATGATGATGATCGGATGTCAATTGTTATTGGAATGACATCGGCATTGTTGATGAACATAAAAAAAATGTTTCAAAGTTAAAGTTCATTGAGTTATGCACTGAAAGAAAAAGGAATTGCACTTTTAAAAAAACGAAATAGAAGAGGAAAAAAATCTTCAATATTTCGGATTGATCTGGATTCAAACATCCAGAAATATTGATTATTTGTTATTATGTGTGTGTGTGTGTGTAGTGTGAAAAAAATGATAAATTTTGAATCCGGTTTAAATCGGTTTTCCCAGTCACTTTTCAACATCATCATCATCATCATCATAATTTAATATTCATTCGATATCAAGATATGCAATTCAGACTTAATAAACACACAAACACACACACACACAGAGAGAGAGAGAGAAAAGTGATTGCCATCAAGTGATGCCGAAATATTTAATGACGTGAATCAAAACACGGATAATTTTTACTGTTATTGTTACTTGTTTACTTGTCACACGCGCACGCCATTTTCGACGAAAATTATTATTATTGTTATCTATATCAATGAGAAATGAAAAAGATTATAAACATTTATGATTTGAATCTTGAATGTTTTTGTTGTCGTTGCCAAATTGATAATTCGATTTTAAAATCAATAACAATTAAACTACGTTGGTTAGATTTGGATCATATCGGTATGAATCGGATATTTGTAATTAATTTGATATATTGCCTGATTGATTTATTATATGATCAATTTAGTCTGAAACAAATTAACATCCGTAAATATTGTTGGGAAAGCAAAATAGACAAAAAAAATTGCATTTTTGATATTGATTTGTTGATTTTGAAGAAAAAAAATTGTGCAATCATAATCGATAATGATGATGATGATTAATCCAAGTAGAAATCGATCGAATCATATATAAGAAAACGTTTTTAATGAACGTCATTGCGGCATATGGTTCGATGTAAAATTGGTGGGTGTGTGTTTTCGCATGTTTTCTAAAAAGTTAAGTGCAATAATTATTATTGCACTCGGATTTAGGATATCATCAACAGCATAGACAAACAAAACACAAACAAACGAAAAAAAAATTCAAGATCAACATACATACAAAAAAATTGTATGTTTGTTTGGATTAACGTACAAACATTCAAATTTTACACTAGTTTATGAAAATATATCACTCATTCATTTTAGAATGATTGAGTTGATTGGTCGGTCGATTGAACCGAAAAAAGTGGTTGATTGTGAATGCTAAAGTGTCATCGAAATAAGAAACAAGCAGAAACAATCGCCATCAAAATCACATTCAGCACAAAAATCAGCAAAAAAAATAAAATAAACCAAACGACGGAAGTTAAGGTCAAATACCGGGATAAGCAATTTTCGCAATTCATCCACATAATTTATCCACGAAAACAAAACTCGAGCACAAAAAATAGATTCGAATTTTAAATTTACCAAAATTAACCCAAACACAGACTGCTGATAGTCGAAATAGCGTTTGTGTATTGGACGAAAAAAATATTTCGGCGTGCATGCAATGGTTAATTCAATGTTTAAAAATAAAATATTTTTTTAAAATATTTGATCTATTTTCCAGGAAAAAAATTATTTAAATTTTTTTTATTGATAAAATTTTATAATTCAAGTGTGTGCGTGTGTGTAAAAAAGGCATGACAATTATTATTTTGAATAAATGTCGATCAAATTTCATTCGATTACAAGCGAATATACGACGAAGACAAAAATGTTTGTCAAATTCAATCGATAATCATCATATCCATCATGATGGTGAACGACGAATATCTACTGGCATCATCAATTTTCATCGTTATCATCATTCATCTATAATAAATCATATGATTAATAAAAATTTGAATGATCATTCGTATGCCAAACGTGATTACCATCACCATCATCATGTGGTGGATCAACAATGCCAAATTAGAGGACGATTATATCGTTGGAATGAAGTCCTATTTAGTTCAACATTCAATGAAATTGTTCGTCTTGATTCGGCAATTGTTGATGATATTACGCAATATAGTGTAAGTTCATTTTGTCTTATGATTGTTGATTTTATGAATCCTAATTTATTTGTTTGTCTTTTTGATGTAAACAGCTGTTTCGTGAAAAGAATTTTATTAAATCATTCGATAAAGGATTCTTTTCATTGATGCCATTCGTCGTTCGATCATTAGAACGTTTGAACGATTTAGTTAATCAACATATGTATCAGCTTGGTGCACAGAAAGTTCAAATGCCATCAATTGTTGGCAAACATTTATGGTTACGATCCGAACGTTGGCAATTATCTGGTCAGGAGATATTTCGTGTAAAAGATCGTCATCAAATGGAATATTGTCTTGCTCCAGTTAGTACAATTTTGACCTTTGAACATTGATTAATCAATCGTTTTCAAATCTCTTTAAATTTAGACACATGAAGAAGTGGTTACACAAATATTGGCCTCATGTAATCAATTATCCCATCGACAATTACCCATTTATTTATATCAAATATCACCAAAATATCGTGATGAATTACGGACAAAATTCGGTTTGCTTCGTGCACGAGAATTCATCATGAAAGGTATGTGAATTGAATCGTCATGTGTTTGTGTGTGTATTGTAATTTCATCACTTGGATTCGTTTCAGATTTATATACATTCGATAAGGATGAAGATACGGCCAAACAAACGTAT